>NC_134017.1:33210677-33440677 GCF_040712315.1 Castanea sativa
ACCTACAAGTACAACTACAACTACAACTACAACTACAACTACACAAGCACATCTATTAAAAATAAAAAATAAAAAGATTTTTTCTATTTTACCCTTTCTCTACTTATTTTTCTCTCTTTTCCTCTACCTTTATGACCAAACATAATATTAAGGTACTGCTCAAATATTATTATACTAGACTCATCATGCAATATATATATATATATATTTTTAATTTAGTGTTATAATGTTTAAAAGTGATATATAAATAATTGTGTATATTTTATTTTTTAAAGAAAGATGTAAAGCAACGTGTAATAATGTTTAAAAATAAGATATAGATAGTGTCTTAAATTTCAAGCCGAATGAAGAAATAAAGGAAAAAATTATAAAAATTAGGAATGATAAATTATTCTTTTAATTGGTTTGTGTTTTTTAATTAAAAATTTTTTAACTAAAAAATAAAGGTATTTTAGGAAGTTTAAGAATTTTTGTGAGAGTATTTTAGTACAAAAAAGTTGAAATTTTTGTTGAAACCCAAACAAGAATTCTTGTTATTAATAGTATCAATTAAGTTAATGATTTATTAGTGCCACCCAATTATTTAATATTACATTTACAGTTACATTTTATCAACTCATTGTACATTAATACAATTATAGATTATTGCGCACTAATAAAATTATAGATAAAAAAGAAATGAATAAAATTTAGTTTAGACCTCAAATTAAATTATATTAGAGCAGAATTATTAGGTTGGTCCTCCGTAGTGGGCCTTTGTTCCTCAATTGAAAGAGTTAGGAATTTGCTTAACGAAAATAACTTGGGCCTAATTTGGATGGATTAAGAAATTAAGATTAGAGGTATGACTTAATGTTAGGAGTCTTTGTTCTGCACCCAGAGAAGAGCGGTTCGAGTGATAGTCTTAGTAAGGCCCGTGTGGTACATGTGATATTACCAATTATTGTTACATGGTGTTGGGTTGATGAGCTAAAACCGGAGATCTTATTTTTTTATTTAGCAAAAAATATATATTAAGATTAGGTGAGCTGGGTGGGGGCTTTAACCCTTATCTCTTTGGTTTGGCCAACCAACCAGACACGGAAATTTTCATTCCCATCTATACTCTATACTTACTGAATACTCTATTCTACTTTACCAGTTCAGCACCCAACTAATGCTTTACGTTTTCCTTTTTCTTTTTTTAATTTATTAATTAAATTAGTGCCTGCTGTCCAGAAATTTAAAAGATATACTATTAGATTAAATAATGTGTTTGAGTTTGGTGAGAGTGTAATTAAACGGGTGTTTTTAAGTTACTTTGTTTCTTAAATAAATTTTATGAAAAAAAAAAGTAATTGATAATTTTTTTATATAATTTTTTAAAAGTGATTAAAATGCTTTAAAAATAATCTATTAAGAAATACCTTAACGAATGCGGTAATTATGAATTGTTCTAAGACTTTTAACAGTTTTACTTGCAATTAATTTTCATTTAAAAATATAATTAATACTGTACCACTGTTTTGGTGGGTGTAGGGGTATAGCGAAAGAAAGAAAGAAAGAAAGAAAGATGTTGGGGGTGGAGGTGAAGGAGTCGACGATGGTTCGGCCGGCGGGGGAAACCCCAGTGGTGAGTCTATGGAACTCGAATGTAGACCTTGTGGTCCCTCGGTTCCACACTCCCAGCGTGTACTTTTACAGACCAAGTAGTTATGATGATGATGATGATAACAAGAAGAAGAAGGAGAAGTTGAAGTTGTTGGATTCTCAAGTACTGAAAGAGGCACTGAGCAAGGTCTTAGTCATGTTTTACCCAATGGCTGGTCGATTGAAGCGTGACGAAGATGGTAGGATCGAGATTGATTGTAATGGGCAGGGAGTGCTGTTTGTGGAAGCCCACTCCAATTCCCTCATCGATGATTTTGGTGACTTTGCCCCCACTTTGGAACTTCGCCAGCTTATTCCCTCCATCGATTATTCCAAAGGGATTGAGACTTATCCTCTCTTGGTCTTGCAGGTACCATTCTTTTCTCTCTCTCTCTCTCTCTCTCTCTCTCTCTCTCTTTCATTATGTGAATCTACTTTATATTTATTACTACAACTTTAATGTTCTCCTGTCAAGTAATAACTGTTTTTTGTTGTTATTGTTGGTTCGCTGTTGGCAGTTATAAAATATTAATTTGATTTCGGTTTGTTCTGTTGGGCTGAAAAAGTGGCTGGGATACTTTGGTGGTGGGAGTGATAATGGCTTTCTTATTCATAATGAAATTAGGAGGGGCTGAGCTACAACTTCATATGATTTAAGGGCCCAACCATAACAAGTTAACAAATTTCAGAAATAATAATAATAATAATAATAATAATAATTATTATTATTATTATTATTATTGAATTTGTGTAAAAGGTATATGTAGCTCTGCCCCCCTTGGAAGTAAGGAATGTATCATTTAGGAAATCAACAGGTCATCCATGGCAACTATTATCCTAGTGTTATGACCATTATGAATTCAGCATTTATATTATCATATAAATGCTGAAATCACAATGGCCATAACATAGTCTAATTTTGACTTGGAATATCTTACCCAATTGAAAGCAGTTTTCCTGGTTTGCCAACTTGAAAATTGCGAAAGCAAAATCTGGTTCACTCAAGTTGCTTCTCTAACTATTTATCACTTACTTCATAACTGGTTAGAGGGGCCAAATAAATATACATTCTAAAGCTAGTTCTTATATTAGTATTGCACTGAATGATCTGTTTTTGAAATGGTGCTATTTTTTATGTTTACAGAATGCCCAATTATGGATTTGAATCAAACAAATTGCTAATCAATTTGACTTGATTCTTCAAGATTTGGGCTAATGATTTTGTTTCTAGATTTTCCCAGCTTGAAGAATCTTGTAAACAAAATCAAGTGGCTTATGTCATAGTGTAACTGTTTAACCAAAATTCATTTAATAGGACCTGATCTGTAAGACTAAGAGGGCTACATGTTAAAATTTCTAATGAACATCCCTAGGGGGAAAAAATAGAATCAGCACAAAAAGAAAAGTGTCACTGAAGGAATATGATTGGTGGAGCTTGACTCCAGCAACCTGACTCCTTCATTGGTTCAATTAATGTTAAATTGAAATTTTCAATGATTCATTGAACATTTCAACTCTATAAGAAAAAAAGTGCTTTCTTATTGGTTTTTTCAAGGTCAAGGTGAATATTTTAATGAATCATTGAATGGTTCAACTATTTGACCCAAAGGGATGATCAATTAAAGAAAGCCAAAGAAATGAAGTAACATAAAATTAAAATTAAAATTGACTGCTAGATAAAATGTAGAATGCAGCAACAAATCATTGAAGAAAAATTGATTCATTTTCACAAAAAGAATATCCAGTATACCGAGCCATTTCTTATAAGTAATGTTTTCCCTGTTAATGTTTTTGACGCATGATCTGTATAACACTTATCGATTGGTAACAAATGCAGCCTGTGGAACATTTAGAGTACTTAAAATGAAGTTCTTTTTTATTGTTAGTCATTCTCAATTTAGTCATCTAGCTGCTTTTCAACTGTGTGACAGCTTGCTTGGTCATAAGGCATTTTGATGTCTGTCAATTATATTGATTTATATGGTACTTCTCAGAATGAATGTCTTAAATGGCTCAGAATACTGTGGTAGGACCAGGACCTTTGAATTGTGATTTGACCTTATTATTCATGACTATTGGATAGGTAGCAGGATGGTTTATAGAGCACCTAACAATTTCTTCTAGCAACTTATTATCTTTACTAGATTGTTGCCACCTCTCTTGAATTACCTGCCTAAAGTGATGCATAATAATTATATGACTGGTGATTCCTAGAAGGATATGGCTACTTTTATTGTTTGGGGGGGGGGAAGGTTGCACCTTTCGTCTATTCAATGGATACTTAATGTTTCTTTTATGTTAATATAAATTCAAACTCTAGTGGTAGTTAAACAAACTGTGTGTCTGATAGAAAACGAAAAAAAAAAAATGCCAGAGTGGAGAGAGAGGGAGCCAGGGGGGGACTATACTGTATACTGAATAACAGTACAACCTGTTTTTGCCTTCGCTTGCTTTTTTCATTGTTTTGTCTCAGAATTGGAGGGAAAATTGTTGATTGATAGTACTAGTGATTTTTCTTTTGGTGTTAAAAATACCCTAACAAGCCACCTACCTCAGAACTCAGAAGCCAACTTAATTTATTACCAATGGTATGCAAAACAATTACTTGATGATACATAATTCATCACTAAAAATTTCTAGGAGTTAATTAAAAACAAAGTTTCTTGATGATATGATCCTTTATGCGCGGATCAATATTTACCTGCCACTGGTTCCCTGATTGCTTGGTAAATAAGTCCAGCTTTAGGACATCAATGACTTGTATTTTCGTTTTTTTATTGTGTAGTACTTCCCTTTATTTCTTCCCAAAAGATCCTTACTTTTTGTTCAATATCAGAAATCAGGCAATGAGTGTAGATTTACAATAAGAGGCTTCAAATTCTTGTAAAAGTAATCTGTCTTTTCACAGGTTAGAAACTACAGCTCACATGCTTTGCAAGTGAACCTTCTAGTCTAATAGAGAATGCTATAACCTGCAATTTGTTTTGTTTGGTTTTAGCAGTTGTGAATTAGAAAATTTATGAAAGATTTTAGATACTTTCTTTAGTGGTCTCGAACTACATTTATCTAGGTCATACGAAAGCAAAGCCAAATTTCAACTAATGACAAAAACAGTGAATGTCTAGATAACTTCACTTATATGACTTTATTCACTTAATTAATTTTTTATTATTATTATTATTCTTTTTTTACAGTTGAGCTAACCCACTCTACACTTTTCCTCTTCTTGTGCAGGTAACATATTTTAAATGTGGAGGGGCCTCACTTGGTGTTGGCATGCAACACCACGTGGCAGATGGATTTTCTGGTCTCCACTTTGTGAATGCATGGTCAGATGTAGCTCGGGGTCTTGATGTTACCATTCCACCGTTTATTGACCGGACCCTACTACGGGCCCGTGATCCACCTCAACCTACATTCCAGCACATTGAATACCAGCCTGCTCCTCCAATGAAAAACCCTGTTCAATCTACAAAATCAGGTCCCGAGTGTACAACTGTCTCAATTTTCAAAATAACTCGAGACCAGCTGAATATACTCAAAGCTAAGTCCAGAGAAGATGGAAACACAATCAACTATAGTTCATATGAGATGCTGTCAGGTCACGTGTGGAGATGCACATGCAAGGCTCGCGCACTTCCTGATGATCAAGATACCAAATTGTATATTGCAACTGATGGACGGTCTAGGTTGCGTCCCCAACTCCCACCTGGTTACTTTGGCAATGTGATCTTCACTGCCACACCAACAGCTTTAGCAGGTGATCTCCAATCTAAACCAACATGGTATGCAGCAAGCAGAATTCATGATGCGTTGGCACGGATGGACAATGATTATTTGAGATCAGCCCTTGACTATCTAGAACTTCAGCCTGATCTATCAGCCCTTGTTCGTGGGGCACATACTTTTCGTTGTCCAAATCTTGGTATAACTAGCTGGGTTAGACTGCCAATCCATGATGCTGATTTTGGGTGGGGTAGGCCCATATTCATGGGACCTGGTGGGATTCCGTACGAGGGGTTATCATTTATAATACCAAGCCCAACTAATGATGGGAGCTTATCAGTCGCCATTGCTCTGCAATCTGAACATATGAAGGTATTTGAGAAGTTGTTATATGAAATTTGAGGAAATGAAATGCCTGAGGAACTCTTTGACGTTGAATTCTAGCCTCACCTTCGGATATGCCAAAAATTTTCCAAAGGTGGTGGTGTTTCTTCCCAGTGCATTTATCATACATGGATTGTGTCAATTAGATTTGATTCAGTTGAAATCTGAAGTTTCTATACTGAAATGAACTTGGAAACAAATGTATCTCTGACTTGATATTAAATTTACAATAAGCATAATTAATGTTTTCATATGATAGAATTAGGTCACATAAGGTTGTTTAGTTGTTATGAATTACATTAGTTCTTCTATTTGTATTTTTTCTGACTTTCTCCTTTGCACATTAAGGATAAATAACAAAATGCAAGTCACTCAAAATAAAATAACTAGACAAGATAGTTCTGATCTTTGGCTACTACCGAAATTCTTGACTAGTGTGTTGAGGGGGTTCTTTTAAGTTTCTTATACCTTAGACACGCGTCTTGATGTTATTGGACAACGTTTAGTTTAGGTTTTTTCTAAAAAGGAAGTTGAGCCTAGTGCTCCGTAGAATGGGCTCCAAAGTACTATTTTGCCGCTGCCAGTTTGTGCACAAACGTTGAGTTTAAATTTCAAGAGAAAACGTTGTAAAGTGAGCTTATTCTCTATTTCTGCCGCAAAATGAACTTTTTTCTAGTTTCTGCCATAGGATTGACTCTTCTTAACTTTTTGCTGTGCAATAACGTCTTTTGCATTTTTTTACAACGTGACATTCTTGCACTTTCTGCTATGCAGTAAAGTGTACTGCTATGCAGTAAAGTGTTTTGCTATGTAATAAAGTGTTCTACTTTTTGCAACGTGAATGACTACTCTTTATTTTACACTGCAGAAAATATTTCTTCACCTCCTGCACATAAACAAATCTAAAACACAAAGAAAATACCTATCAAGTAAATGTTAGTTTACATGGGTTAGCATATTCTCAAATATATATACATACATATATTCGTAAATACACTTATACGTATTCACATATACATATATAAAATATATGGCAAAACATGAGCTACAAAGTATACATGTGCGTATGGCAGAATAATAATTTGTTCATGTCGAGTAAATGATGTAGGACACAATTTACTGTTTATTTATTGTAATTTATTATTTTTGGTATTTTTATGTAAAAACGTTATTTTAGGTTTAGGTGATTTATTTCCTTGTTTTTAGGTGTATTTAATACTTTTTAGGTCAAATTTGATTCCTGATATGGTTAGGTATCAATTAAGAGTTATTTTAGAATATGTTTTCTTGCCTGTCAAGTTTTATGGAGTCCTTAAATAGCCTTTTAAGTCTGTAAACGTTTTTTATATGATATATTATTGAATAAAAATCAGAAAATGTGAGGCTTTGCTCTTCTTTTGGTTCTTCAGGAATTGTGAACTTATCAAGGATTCTTCCTTGTGGCGTTCAAATTTTATACCTTTGGTTCGTGATTCTTTATAATCATTGGGTCAAGGTCAACTTATACTTTTGGTTCGCATTTCGATTATAAACATTGGGTCAGGGTTCTATCAAAAATCTGAATTTTAGCTTTCTTGGGCAAGTATTCCAATATTTTTGTTGGATCTCAAAGCGTGTCGATTGAGGTTCGCATCATTTGGTATTAAATATTCCAATATTTTTGTTGGGTCTCAAAGCGTGTCGATTGAGATTCGCATCAGTAAAACACGTAATAACAAAGAAATCAGAAAACTTTAGTAGAAAATGTTTAACTAGTATAATAGCTAATATGGTAAATATAATAAAAATGTGCTACAACAGAATAACTAGTACAACAAATGAAGATACCACAATATGATAACTGATGCAGCGAACGTGATAAAAAACATGCTACAGCAAAATGACTAAATACAGCATATATAAGTTCTAATGAGTGAAATCAAATATATTTTCAATCGAAACCAAGTATTGAATCTTCCTATAGAATATATAAACCAAGAAGAAACTCAAACCCCAACTTGAACAGCCTTGTCATATGTTTTTGCTATCAAAGTTGTACATTTTGGAGAATAAGCCTAAATGGCTACTAGCTATTACTTTTAGGGGACTTCAAAAAGTGGGTTTGCTAAGAGGAAGGGAAAAGATGGTCTATTGATACATGCCCCTATTTCTGCCTTGTTTTCTTTCTTCTTTTTACCACTTTCTTTCTTTTTCTCTGTTCTTTTTACACTTAGTTTTTGACTACTATCTTGCCGTGGGTTGTTTTACTCCATTGGCTCTTTTCCCTTCTGGATCCCCCTCTCCCTCTAAGTGCCTCCCCTTTCATCCATGGCTACCTCTTCCTTTTATAGTGAACTAATTTAATGAGATTTTTCCCTTTTACTCCTAGGGCTTCACCAACTGTTTTTGGCTTGTTGTGGGCATTCCTTCAGAACTGCCCACCAACCCATTGGTTTCCCCACTACCTCCATTCAGAATACGTTTGCTGCACCATTACTCATTCCATGACAAAATTCCATTTTGTTTGTTCTTGTTGTATTCCTCTATCTCTAGATTCAAATGGATAAGGATTGGGCCACCTCATTACCTACCTCTATGCCATGCATCAAATGGTTTCAGCCATCTACTACCTCTTTTGGGTAAGATATCATCCCAACAAGGTCTATTCCCAAAAGAAGTCACAACTGGAAACCAAGTATAGACCCCCTTTTTTCCCCCCACCATCAAACCACACTCTCTGAATGCCCTTGACCGTGGGTCCACCTCCCTTGTATTAGCTGGGTACAAGCTGGTGGTGCTCAGGCCCATGTATGCTTGCTCCACTATATTCTCTTTTTGTCTTTTTTTGTTCTCACACTATTTTTGCCATAGTAGAACAGCCTTGTTTTGTTTTGCCGCGTGTCTCTGTCTTATTTCTTCATGCGTTTCTTGCTATGTTTTCTATTTCATTTGGTTTGGATTTTCTTTCCTTCACGCAACTCCTACTGCTGACACTTCTTGTTGTTCCTTGTTTCTTTTCATTGTGTTTCTTCATATTAGTATTCACTCATTCTTTTATACAAAAGGATTTGGGCCTTTGTAGGCCAAATAATGTTAACTGAATCAAAAGGGTCTTGGACCCAATTTGCCTTGATCTGCCGAAGCCATTGTGCTGAAGAACTGTATTTTGTGGCAGATCTGTATTCTGTTGCAGATTTGTATTCTATTACAGATCTGCATTCTGCTGCAGATCGCTTTCTCTTGCATTTCTTTCTTTGACCTTTCTTGCTCTTTGGTCTTTTTGGTAGGCCTTTGGGCTTTGCTTCTCATTGGGCTTTCCTCCATATGGGCTTTTGAGTCTTGCTTCTTATTGGGCTTTCATCCTTATGGGCTTTTGGGTAAGAATTTGCAAAAATGGGCATTAACAACTAATAAGTAAAATGTGTATTGAAAATTGCTAAATTTCATTTTATCTTCCTTAGTGAGAGTATTTAGTAGTTTCTTTATTTTGGCATTGAGAATTTATATAATATTAACTGATTTTATGATGAGGAAGATGATGACAATAACGATTGACAAGAATAATTTCAAAGTATTTCCTGCATTTTTTTATGTTAAACTTATCCTTTTGGTAAACAATAATATGTTATCTACTAGTTTGAATAAGCTTTTATTTTCTACAAAATATATATAATAACTATTCTCTTGGTTTTGTCACACGCATGCTCTTCTTGGTTTTACTTTTACTATCTCCCTTAAAATTAGGAGTGGCAAAATTAACCCACATTTATTTACCTACTCAAACCCATCCACTTAAATAAGACAAACCTACCCAATTATTAATTGGGTATTAACCCAATTAACATTAATATTAATTGGGTATCCAATTCTACAAATCACCCAACTCTAAAGTACTTCAAAATCACTAAGAAGACCAAAAATACCCATGAAACCTCAAAAACACTAAACCTAATGACATTACTACCCTTGAAATCTAAAATTTACCATAATACCCTCCTTAGACCTAAAAAATGACCGAAATATCACCTAAACCTAAAAATTACCCAAATGCCCCCTCAAACTTATGAAATGACTAAAATACCCCCAAGCCTAAAGAATGACTGAAATCCCCCCCAAAACCTATAAAATGACCAAAATATCCTCAAAACCAAAAAAATTACCAAAATACCCCAAAACCTATAAAATTATAGAAATACCCTCGAAACCTAAAAATGACCGAAATACCCAAAAAACTTAGAAATGACCAAAATATCCAAGAAACTTAAATATTAACCAAAAACCCTGAAACCTAAAAATGATTAAAATACGCCCTAAACCTAAAAAATGATCGAAATACCCCTGTGTGGTGGGCCTTTTGTGTTGTTGGGCTTTGATCCTTCTTGTTGTACTACATAGGTCTGAGATAAGAGAGTTAGGGTTGGCCTAAATGGACTATGCCTTAGGCCAATTGTGCACAAGTCTAGCCATCCCAATATAGACACATTCTGGCAGAGGCATCGCATGCCAAGTGTACGACATGTCCATAGCAGGAACAACTGTTACAGATGTATAGCAGGAACAACTGTTATAGATGTTATAGCAGGAATACAGTACAATAGAATAACTATAACTCGAAATAAATGGTACTAACACCGAAATAAAGGAAGGTAGCTTAATAAGGTTATATAATACGAAATAAATGGTACTAACACCGAAATAAAGGAAGGTAGCTTAATAAGGTTATAGCAAAATAATAGAAAAAATGAAAATAATGCTACAGCAGATAGTTTAATAACTGAACAATGAACCAATCAACCAATAAGCATTACTAACGAAAAAGGGAACTTGTTTGCTAGAAAAGTAGGCTTAGCTTGTTAGCAGAAGCGAGTCCAAGAAGGGAACCAATCCCCAATGTGGCTAACCTCAAGAAAGACTTCTGCCATAGAAGTTACACACTTTGGAAAAAGGGCCTAAATGGTTTAAACTTCAATCCTCAATCTCTCAGAGAGTGGGTCTGCCATGAAGGAGAGAAAAAGGTAGTCTATTGATGCATCCCCAATGTGGCTAAACTCCAATTTTCTGTATATTCTTTTCTTTTCTCTCTTTTCTTTCCTTTTCTACCTCTCCTTCCTTCCGTCTCTTGTTCCTCCCCTTTTACTATTCACAGCTTCCACTTTTTATACTACTTGCCATGGTGGGATTTACCATTTTTACCCCTCAACTACTTTTGGCTCCTTATAGGTGTCCTTCCAAGACTGCCTACTAGCTTTTCGATTGCTCAGCCACTACCATTGCTCTAAATGTGTTGGTTGCACCACTCTTCATTCCCAGACAAAATTGCTTGTCTTATTTCTTATCTCTCTCCATTTTTCACTTCCCTCATCCGGATAAGAATTAAGCCTCTCCATTACCTCTATGGCATGCAACAAGCGGTCCCAACCCATGCTTACCCCTTTTGGGTGAGATGCCATCCCAGCAGAACACCCTTCCCTAAAGAAATTTGAGTGGAAACCCCAAAATAGACCTCTTTTTCTCCCCCACTGCCAAACCACACCCTCTAAATACCTTGACCCGTGGCCCACCTCTCATGTATTGGCTGGGTACAAGTAGGTGGTGCCCTGGCCTTTTGTGCATGCTCCATTCCATCTGAATTTGTTTCTTTCTAACCTTCAAACCATTTACGCTGCCTCCGTGTTTGTTTGATTCTGTTGTACGTACTAGTTAGTGTTTATATTTTGTGGCATCAAGGATGTGTAGACTTTTGGGCTCATGTTCTCTACCTCTTATCCTTTCTTGGGATCGGAATTACTTGGGCAAAAGCCCTCATCTTCCTACCGAGCCTATGTTTTACTTTTCTATGTCTGTGTGCTATTTGGTTATTGATCCTACCATATTACTTCATCATGTCTGCTATAACTTTTACCTTTCCTTTTACTTCTTGTTACCCTGTGGACTTGTGGGCTGATGTTCCTGTCGTGCCAGCACATTTCTTCGTTAATTTTGTGCTTAGGGCTTCCTAGGCCTACTTTTCACATCTTTACCTCTTTTGGGCTTTGTTGGCCAACATTCCTGTTGTGCTAGCCCATTTCATTATTTCATTCCCCGGGCTTCCTTGGCCCATTTACTTCATCTTTACCTCTTTTACTCCTAAGGGCTTTTTGCTAGATCCTTTGGGCTTCCTCGACCCAATAACCACATCTTTACCTCATATTAATTTTTGGCCTTGTTGGCCTTTAAACCAACCCATTGAGTTTACTAATTCATTTCCCAAGCTTCCCCAACCCATTTACCTATTCTTTACCTCTTTTAGTCTCATGGAGTTACTACATCATTCTTTGGGCTTCCTTGGTTTGCTTACTTCTTCTTTACCTCTTTCCTATTCTTGTGGGCCTACCAGCCATCAATCCTGTCATTTCAGCCTGTTGGACTTGTATCCTCTTTCCTTTACTATTTTTCCCTTCTCACATTCTCTATATTGTTGGGCTTCTTCTGCTATTGGGCCCTTTGTCAAAAATGGCATCAACACCTCCAACACTTGAAAATGACTGAAATACCCTTAAAACCTAAAAATGATCGAAATACCCTTGAAACCTAAAAAATAACCGAAAAACCCCCGAAGCCTTAAAATTGACCAAAATACCCCCTAAACCTAAAAAATGACTGAAATACCCTTGAAACTTAAAAATGACTAAAAATCCCCAAAACTTAAAAAATCATCAAAATACCCTCTAAACCTAAAAAATGACCGAAATACAATCAAAACCTATAAAATGACCAGCTATCAATTTTACCATTTCAGTGTGCTGGGCTTGTGTCCTCTTTCCTTTACTATTTTTCCCTTCTCACATTCTCTATATTGTTGGGCTTCTTCTACTATTGGGCCCTTTGTCAAAAATGACATTAGCACCCCTAGTCATTTTTTTAGGTTTAGGGGGTATTTTGGTCAATTTCTAGGTTTCGGGGAGTTGTTGCCCAATTTTGACAAAATGTCCAACAGCAGAAGAAGCCCAACAATAAGGGAAATGAGAGAAAGACGAGGGGCAAATGGTAAAAAGAATGAGGCAACAAGCCCAGTGGGCTAACATGGCAAGAATGATGGTCAGCAAGCCCATGAAAAATACCAAGAGGTAAAAGAAAGAGGAAAGTGAGCCGAGGAAGCCCAATGAATGAAGGGACAACCCATGGGGACAATGAGAGGTAAAGAAAGAAGTAAATGGGCCAAAGAAGCCCAAGGAATAAAGTGGTAAACTCAATGGGCTGACATGGTAGGAATGATGGCCAACAAGCCTATAAGAGTGATAAGAGGTAAAGATGTAGTAAATGGGTTGAGGAAGCCCAAGGAATAAGGTAATAAACCAATGGGAGTAATAAGAGGTAAAGAAGAAGTAAATGGGCTGAGGAAGCCTAAGAAATAAAGTGGCAGGAATGATGGCCAACAAACCCATAAGAGTGATAAGAGGTGCTTTAACATGAGTTAGTGTTAGCAATGCTTTGAGTAGTAGTAGGGAACTCCCTGGTAACATTATCAATAACATCTTGGGTGTGGGAAAACTTGTTCCACCATTTAACAAACCATTGCCGAGTAGGAACATCACCATCCTTGACATATTGCCATTTCAAGATCCAAGGGACCTTTTATTTTTTAACAAAATTCAAGGCTATAAGAAACTTAGCACCATGTTCAACTGTCTTATAACATTTGTAGAGTACTTGAAGGAACCAGTCAGAGGTCTTGGAAAATTATCAATAATAGGGGCAAATTGTGTCTGCCAACGTATAAACCAAAGGTGGAGTTGGGAACTAAAATTCTTTTCAAAATTAACAAACCAAAAGTGGGTCATAGTTGCGCCTTGGTGTAACATGAACTTGAACCAAGCATGAATATAATCATGGTAAGAATAAGGAATAGTTGAACCCAGTAAAGGCTTTGTAGAACTAGGGCGAAGTCCCCATTTTTTTAATAACAATGTTGAGGATGAAAACACTATGGTAAATAATTTTGGATTTATCAATATTTTTAGGAATGGATTTGATAAAGACTAATCATTCATGGAACACGATCGCAGAATAATAATTTAAATCTTTACCATTATGTTTAGGTATCCAGTGGAAATTGAGTGGAAAATATTCTTTAGGTAGAAGATCCCCTGATAAGATTGATAAATCCAAAATTATTTACCATAGTGTTTTCATTCTTAACATCGTTACAGGGAAAAAAAAAAAAAGAAAAAAAAGGGGGGACTTTGCCCTGGTTCTACACAGCCTTTGTCGGGTTCAACTGTTCCTTATTCTTACCATGATTACATTCATGCTTGGTTCAAGTTCATGTTACACCAAGATGCAACTATGATCCACCCCTGGTTTATTAATTTTGATAAGAATTTCAATTCCCAACTCCCCCTTTGGTTCATATGTTGGCGGACATAGTTTGGCCCTATTACAAATATTTTTCTAGGACCTTTAATTGGTTCTTTCAAGTACTATACAAGTGTTTATAAGACAGATGCACACGGTGCTAAGTTTCTTGCAACCCTGCATTTTGTTAAAAAAATAAAAGGTCCCCTAGATCTTGAAATGGTAGTATGTCAAGGATGGTGATATTCTTACTTGGCATTGGTTTGTTTAATGGTAGGACAAGTTTTCCCACACCCAAAATGTTATTGATAATGCTACTAGGGAGTTCCCTACTGCTACTCAAAGCACTTTTAACACTATTACTCATGTTAAAACTCAAGCTCTAACTTACCCCCTTGGGCAGGCAGCCATGCCTTAGCCCACTGCACCTGCTACCACATTTGCTACTAAACCTGCTAAGTCTTTTGCCAAGGCCAAAAAGAAAAATTCTGCTTTTGATGGTCTCAATAGATCTGATATAATTGCTTTGTTAAAACAAAAATGGAAGGATGCAGAAAAAGTTGCAAATGCTAACATAGAAGAATAAGAAGAAGACTAAGAATCCCAGGCATCCTTAGAAGCCTCTATTGCTAGTGACGATCCTTATTACCCTTATAATCAGGAATTATTTAGTCATGATGAATCTTCCACACCAAACTTAGGTGAGGATTAACTCTGTCGGCATAATGGCCAAAATTGTGAAGTCCACAAACAAAGAATCTCCTGTTAAAGCTACTGATCTGCATTGGTTCCCAACTAAAGTTACTAAATCTGCTTTGATTCCCTGATAGCTACTAATCTACATTGATTCCCTACTAAAGTTACTAAAGCTACTTTAATTTCATGATAGAAGTATGGCTCTTGCTCTGGCTGTTCCCCACAAGAGATGATTCCCTCTAGATAGCACAAGCCAACAAATTTGCTAACCTGCTATGAATAGTAAAAAAGTCATTTTTATTATTCAATATTCACTATTTACTATTTAATTCACTATTCACTATTTAAATAGTGTTTTATTTTGCCAAAGGGGGGATGTCCCTTTTAGATGAAGGCATCACAAATTTTCCTAGTTTCAAATTCCCATTTTCCTAGTTTCAAATTCCCTATACTTTCCAGGCTACTTCCTAAGCTTGTAACCTTTTTTCATTCCAATTCAAAACTCTATATCTACTATTATTTCCTATAAATGTTTGAACTCATTATCAAAATATATATCTACTGTTGTTTTTAAAAGTTCTCTTATTTTAAGATATATATATATATATATATATATACACACACACATGTATGTATGTATGTATGCATTCTCTCTTTATCCCTCTTATAGCCAACAAGCTTAGGAATTTTGATGCCAAATTTGTTTTACAGTTGCATTTTTTTTTTGTTCTTCTCTATTAGAGATGCCTCTCTCTCTCTCTCTCTTTCACACACACACATTTTGCTATTAATTTATAATCTTATTTTTTTTCTTTAATACGGTAATCTTTCTAAGTGTTATATAAATAATGTTAATATTAATTACTCAAACAATAGAAATAATTTTTATTCATTATTTTACTGGTAATGTCTATTGATTATAAATGATCGGAAGCAAAAACTTTTTTTGTCAAGATTATGATTTTATTTCTATTAGATTGTACTTTTACCTAATATTTTAGATATCAATACTTAAGAGTTTCTATACATCACCATAATAATAATACTAATTTTTTTTTAAATCGTGCAATGCAAGGGCTCATCACTAGTATATATCTAAAAGTTAAAGTAAAACATTTATTATTACTATGCTCCTATTAAGCTATCTCATCCTCCATGTTATTGCCACATCGTTATTTTTTTCATATTTATTTATTACCTTTAATTTTTTTTGACAATATTAAATATATAAATACACTAGTTCTACAAATTCATCATAGGCGGTTTAAATTTACATATTCATCTACTTTAATTTTAATGTCATAACTAAGTATTGTTAATACATATTCCTCTTAGAAGGTTTTAACTTTACATATAATTTTTCCCCTTTATCTTCCTTTATTTTGGCTCTTCCTATTCTCATCCTCTTACTATAAATTTATCACTCTCTCTATCTATCTCTCTCTCTCTCTCTCCCTCTCTCATTTCTTTTTTCATTTTTTGTTGGATTTTTTATGAGGTTTGTACCCTATTGTTCTATTATTGACTATTTCATATGTGTTTCTTGATGCAAGTTTTTTTTTTATCATTATATTTACTACACTAAATACTTTTAATTTTTTTAACCTGATTTGGATAAAAATCATATTATAATATGTCCATATTTTGTGCTGTTGTCAGGTTTTAATTTATTTGGAAAAATATAGGATGGTCTGGACAATATGATGAAAAAAATTAGTGCAATTGAAGAAGACGGTATTTGTGTAGTTCCTTTACTATGTTATGAATCCAGTGGTTCCTAATGGAGATGAATAGAAATTATAAGAGAATTGAAGAAAATTATAGGAAAATTGACTTAATTCAAGGTAGTTATCCTCCATAGAGAAAGAGAGAGATTAAGGGAGATGGAGATACACTAATGCACTAAGAAGTTGGTTTATTCTTCAATAATGGTGATAGGCCAAAAATGTATTTACCCCTTCTGATGAATTAATTGATTAATTACCCAAGTTTATTAATTAATCAAATTAACATGCAATGAGCGTGGAAGCACAAACAAATCACCAACTAAAATAAAATGCAATGGAAAATAAAATTGACATGGTGATTTGTTTACGAATAGGGAAAACCTCCAAGGCAAAAACCCCCATCGGGTGATTTTAAGGTCACCACTCTAGAGAATTCACTATTATCACAACATGTGGTTACAAGTAAAGGAATCTCAGTATCTTATACCAACCTACAGTTGAACTCTTACCCCAATACCCAATTGGACTTGTTCTATAGGAATAATCTCTCTTTTCAATGCACGACTCCCAGTACGTGACTAACCAATAGATGCACGGATCCTAGTACGTGACTTGATCACCAACTTGAGAAGGATGTTGGCTACAAAGTTTTTTAGTTCATCACACGATGAAGATCACAAAGTTGCTTGGTCACAAAACCCTACGGTGTACAAGCACAACAACTTCTTCAAGATGAACTAGGGCAAACTAGGTTTCCGGTCACAATTTGCATGAACAACACTTTGTTTCACACTTGTGCAATTGTGCTCTCTGTGACGACCCTTAAAATAATTCTTATATATGTTTAGGGTTGTGAGAAAAAAAATCCCAAACACATTCTCATGGATTGGAATGAAATCAGAACTGAAAATCTGATTTTCATAATTCTCGATAGATACTTTATCTGTTGAGCAGCTGTCGAGCTTCGTGCTTAGACAGCTTTTTAAATCTCGATAGATACTAGCTATCGAGCTTTAAAAACCAGCACTTCATTACTTGATTCTTGGATAGACTTGCATGGTTTTAACACTTGAACTTGAAACCTTGTTCCTTGAAGTTTTAAACACATCCTAGACCTACCCAAATACAAGTAAAGTGCATTTTGTCAAAAGATTTGCCAATACATGATGACATATGTTCTTAACATGAATCACATATGTCCTAACAATCTCCCCATTTGGCAATCCGTGAAAAAACCACAACAAACAAATGAACATATGAGAAAAGTCATAAATCACTCAATTCATACTCACTTGTTGAATATAATAAAATCTATCTTAACACAAACTCTTGAAAAAATTTGCAAGAAGAGAGTTCATGGCAGGGAAGACTTTGAGAACTTGTATTTCTGAAACACTTTAAACAAAACTCATCAAGGCATCTTAGTTTGAAATAGAAATAAAAGATTGCATACAATTAATAAGAAGCATGTGTATAAAGAGAGAAAAGAAACAACACATGAAGAGATAGGTGAAAGAACTGTAATAACAACCTCAAATGTATATATATCGTCAACAAGTACAAGGTTTTCTATCACAAAGTGGTCACAAGACCAAAGGTACATGAACAATGTATCTAAAATAGAATGAAAAGAAAAAGATACTTAAGTCCTCATTACATCCCTCAAAATATAGACACCCCCCCTAACAAAAGTCACCTAAACTAACTCTCCCCCTATGTATATGACTATTCTCATCCCAAAACTACTCCCCCTTTTTGTCACGAGTGACAAAGGGTAAGTAACTCAAGCAGCCATTTCAATATCACTGGAAGAGCTAGCACCATCGTCCTCATCAGCATCTTCACTACCGGAGCCATCATCACTCTCATCCTCTGAAGCCGATGGAGATGGAGAAGAGTAAGCAGTGAAACCTCCCATGGCAGCCTGTCGTCATGCAATACGACCAACACGGATGTTCACTTGACACAACTCATCACTGAGAATATCAAGGCGAGCCACCATGCGCACAAGCTGTGCCATGATGTCCTCAAGAGTCACCCCACCTAAAGAAGAAGAAGGAGTGGAGGTGGATGGAGCAGAAGAAGTCAGAGGAATCACTGTCCCGGTCTGCCTCGGTCGTAGCTGTGCCTCGCTCCATTTAATGGTAGTAGTGTCTATGGCATACATGATAGAAAAGTGGTCTGACTCAGGATAAGTGACAAGAAAATGACAAATGATCTGCGTGATAGCCAAAGGAAAAATAAGCTTATCACGGTTCTGTTAGGATGTGTGCCCTTAAATCCTATTGTATGATGCTATGTATGACATTATGTATGACTTAATGTTGTGTTTAATATTGTTTTATTATTATCTAAAATAATGGTAACATGAATATTGAGACATTATCATATAGTCCATGAGAGGCATAGTATGTGATTTATGTGATTTAGTCACAGAAGATATAAGTCACAAGTTCTTTGTAAACTCAGAATTTATAGTTCGTAGTCGATGATGAAATTGGGCATCATCTACGAAGACTATAACGTATCAACTAAGATGATTTGTCTTAATCATGGAAGTGGAGACTTCTAGTTGATATGTGGATATGTTTTAAGAGTTAAGACATATTGAACTAGGCCGCTGTGAGATTTATTATTCTCCTAACGACTGTCAAATGAATAATAAATCTCACAACTTCTATTTGCATGAACTCTTAATCCTGAGAGAGTAATGGACTTGACCATGATGTGTAGGTTACTTTTATATATCAGGAGTGAGATCTAAAGTATCGGTCAAAACCTTAGTATGTTGGGCAGCAACATTTAGTGTTGATGGAACATATATTCTCAAGATGGAATTCATAATCTCTTAACGGAGATATAAAATATTCCCTTGAGATAAGCTTAATGGGTTTGGTTATTCAGAGTGTTAGGCCTAACCACTTTAGTAAGAAGTTACTAAAGTATATATTTATGAAATTGGATTTCATAAATATATGATGAATAACTTAAAGGATTAAACCGGGTACTCAAGGATTAAGATGTAGTAATTTTCAAAATGGTAGTCTATATTTTGTGACTTTGTGTTACTACGAATATTTTATGAAGGGATTGCATGTATAATAAAGTCTTGGGATATAATTTATTAATAAGGCCTAGAGTGCAATTATATTTATATAGTTGTATTAAATATAATTAATGGTAACTTTGGACTTGTCAAGAGTTGACAAAAAAGCCCAAGGCCCATTGGAGCTGGTGTCTTATTGGTCCGTTTTGGTCTCACTCCAAGCCACACACTAAAGCCCAATTGGAAAGGCCCAATAGGCCAGCCCAATTAGATAATCAGTTAGTTATAAAGGGAGAAACATACTGAATGTTTTATTAGAGAGAAAAAGAAAAAGAAAGAGAGTGAGACACACTTTCATTCTCCCTTTGGAAACTGATTGAGAGAGCACACTTCTTGAGCGTAAAGTGGAATTGGAGTGAAGAATAAAAGTATTCCCAAGTACTTCAATCTTTGGTTTTGAATTTTACCACACCAAGGTACGCTATCTTGTTCTTAAATTTTGAAATTTACATAGTGCATGTTGTCAATCATGAATGAAATAGATCCTTGTTTGTTGCTTCCGCTACGTGTTTTGTATGAGATACAAAACCAGATTTTCCAACAATTGGTATCAGAGCCAGGTTTTCATCTTATGATTGTATAATGTGTGATTGAGTTTTAGAATTTAAGAAAACCAGATTCTTGTGTAGACATGGTTTGATAATCATGGTTTTATGAATTTACGTTATTAGCGTTGGAATTCATATGCCATGATTCATATATGTAATATATAGATTGAAGTTTATGGAACTTCAAGATGATTTATATATATATATATATATATATATATATATATATATATATATATATATATATATATATATATATATATATATATATATATATATAGCCATTACAATTCTGCACGGCAACATTCAATATATATAGCCATGATGTACATTCGAATGGAGGATACAGTTATTGAATACAATAACTGCCAAGTGCGTGATTTTGGTCATTGAATTGCTTGGACTATTATGTACCATTTGGCTTGTTGTACTGCTATATGGTTATTGAATGGTTATTGCTTGGATTCTTTATTGCACGGCTTGGAGTTAATGCACTGCTTGGTGAATTCTAATTGCATGGCTTGACTTCTAATTGCATGGCTTGAATTTTAATTGCACGCATAGCCATCATGCATGTGATCTTACATATTGCAATAATTTGCATGAAACAAGGCCTGTTAGCATGTTAATTGCCTTGAATTCATTCCATCCGTATATATAAGATTATATATATATATATATAATGTAATAATTATATATTACATATATTAATTTGTATATTACATTATATATAATATAATATGGATTTTTATATGTAATAAGGGTTTTTTATTACATTATATATATTTATATATGTTAATGCTAGTTTAATAAAATTTATTCCTAGCATTATTATGGTTCTTCATCTTAAAAACCTTTAATTTAAAATATCTAGTGGAGAGAGATACAAGGGTTGGATCTCACGGTCTCCATTATCGGTTCATAGTAGTGTGGGTAAACACCTCGTCTTGGCGTATATGCCTCGCGATCCCAAAGGAGGGTGTTTACTTCATAGTACTACAAGATTGAACTTACACGTTTAAAGTAGTGTGGACGAACACCTTGTCTTGGCGTACATGCCTTGCGATCCCAAAGGAGTGTGTTTTGTTTCATGGTACTACAAGTTTAAACACTATAAAAGGGAGATGAAATGTGGCTACACATGACTCTAGATAATGGTGTACACTAGACTAAGTGTAATGTTAACCTCCCAAAGGAGCTATGTTATTATTACTTAGAGGCAAAAGGTAATACGGCATATTGTTAGTGTTTGATAAGAGTTATCATGATGGCACTAATAATGAGAATAATTCTCAACCAATTAATGTGTTTATAATAAACTTGCTACCAAGGAATTATAGACATGGATTGGGTTGTCGTTGCATATATTATGTTATGGCTTTATTAAGGTTCCATATTATATGCTTATATGCTAAATTGATAATGTCCTATATACTTATTATATTCATGTTTACTGTTTTTAGATTTAATCATGGCATCATTTAGCCCACTTGTTGCTATTCTTAACCAAAACAAACTGACTGGATCCAACTATGTTGACTAGAAAAGAAATTTGGACATTGTTTGTACAGCTGAAGAGCACAAATATATGCTTACTCGACCATGTCCTAGCTTTCCTTCATTAGATGCTCCTTCTAAGGCAAAACAACGATATGATCGTTGGCAGAAATCTAATGAAATGGCCAAGTGCTACATCCTAGCATCTATCTCAAATGTTCTACAGCATCAAATGCAGGATGTAGAACTAGCTTCGAACATAATGCTAAGTCTGAAGGAGATGTTTAGTGAGCAAGGCCGTTCTACAAGGCAAGAAACCATGAGGCAAATTTATAATACCAAAATGGCTATCGGAAGTTTAGTGAGGGAGCATTGTCTTAGGATGATTGCTAATCTGAACACATTAGAAGTTTTATGTGCTGACATTGATGGAGAATCCCAAGTGGATATGATACTCCAGTCACTACTGAAATCATTCAAGGAATTCAGACTCAATTATAATATGAACAAAAAGATTTATTCTTTGTCTGAATTAATGAATAAGTTAGTGGCGGCGGAAGGCATCCTTGGTACTTCTAGCGTTGAAGCCAATGTTGGTGAAGCTTCTACTTCTCAACCTAAGTCAAAAGGCAAGGGTAAGAAGAAGAGGAAGAAGGACTTCACTAAGAAAGATGGTAAACAAATTGTCTTAGGGATTGCCAACAAAGGAAAGAAAACCAAAGGAAAGTGTTTCCATTGTGGTGAGAAAGGACATTGGAAGAGGAATTGTCCAACATTCAATGCTGCCAAGAGTAAGGGTATGAAAAATTCATTTCTTCTTGAAATATGTTTGGTACAGAATCCAATAGATTCCTGGTGTGTGGATTCAGGTTGTACTAATCATATATCTACAATTCTTTGCAGGGGTTCTAGGAGACCAGAATGTTGAATGAGGGAGAACTATTTCTTACTTTGGTTAATGGGAGCAAGATTCCGGTTGAAACTGTTGGAGTGTTTAATTTGTGTTTTAAGTCTAAAGTTTTAATATTGGAAGACTATTTGTATGTACCTAATGTTAGTAGGAATTTAATTTCCGTAACTTACTTTGGTAAACATGGATATTGTGCTATCCTCAAAGACAATGTTGTAATAAAGAAGGATAAAATGTTTATCTGTTCTGGCAATATTGTGGATGGTCTTTATATTTTAACTCCTGACATGCATGAATTATACAATTCTGAATTAGATAGTAGCTCTCATGTAAAATCATTAAAGAGAAAGTTTCCTTCTACTAGTGATGCATATCTATGGCACTTGCGTTTGGGTCATATTAATTCAAATAGGATTCAAAGTCTAATCAAAGATGGACTTTTACAGATGGACTTTTACAGCCCATAGACTTTGATGGATTTCCAGTTTGTGAATCTTGTTTGGAAGGTAAAATGACCAAACGATCTTTTAATGCAAAAGGTAGAAGAGCCCAAGAGTTGCTTGAATTAGTTCATACATATGTATGTGGTCCTATGTCAACCCAAGCAAAAGGAGGTTATGAGTATTTCATCACTTTTACGGATGATTACTCAAGATATGGTTATGTGTACCTAATGAGACGGAAGTCCGAAGCCTTTGAAAAGTTCAAAGAGTTTAGGGCTGAAGTTGAAAATCAATTGGGTAAACACATAAAGGCCATTCGATCTGATCGAGGTGGCGAATACCTTCTTGGGGATTTTAAGGATTGCCTAATTCAAAATGGGATTATCTCCCAATTGACTGCACCTGGAACTCCCCAACAAAATGGTGTAGCGGAAAGAAGGAATAGGACTCTTTTGGAAATGGTTAGGTCCATGATGAGTTATTCAACTTTACCAGTTTCTTTTTGTGGATATGCACTAAAAACTGCTATGCATCTTTTGAATTTGGTTCCATCAAAATCTGTTCCCAACACACCCAAGGAATTGTGGAGTGGGCGCAAGCCTAGTATGAAATATCTCCACATTTGGGGATGTCCAACGCATGTATTGAAAGGGAAGTCTAATAATTTGGAAATTAAACGGAAGTATGCATGTTTTTAGGGTATTCAAAAGAAACCAAGGGTTATTTATTCTATAATCATAAGGATAACAAAGTGTTTGTTAGCACCCATGTCAAATTCTTGGAGGATGATTATGTGAATAACTTTAATCCTAGGAGTAAAGTTGTGTTGGCTGAAATAGATGAACTTGTAGTTGAACAACCAATGGATGAAACTAAGGATGCTGTGGCTGTATTGGATACACCACAAGATATTACTCATGAGATGTCTAGTACACAGATGCCTCGTCGTAGTGGGAGAATTGTTCGACCTCCTGTGAGATTTATAGGTTTGGGAGAAACTTATGAAGCTATCTCAGAAGAGGCTGAATCGGATCCCTACACTTATGAGGAGGCAATAAATGATATAAATGCACATCATTGGGTCCAAGCTATGAAATCTGAATTGGATTCTATGTATTCCAATCATGTATGGGATCTTGTAAAGGTGCCTAACGACATTAAACCTGTTGGTTGCAAATGGGTTTACAAGAGGAAGAGAGGGATAGATGAAAATGTTGAAACCTTTAAAGCAAGGCTAGTGGCAAAAAGGTATACACAAAAAGAAGGTATTGATTATGATGAAACTTTTTCGCCAGTAGCCATGCTTTAGTCTATCAGAATTCTCTTATCCATTGCTGCTCATTATGATTATGAAATTTGGCAAATGGATGTCAAGACTGCATTTCTTAATGGCAATCTTGAAGAAGAAATATACATGTTGCAACCGGAAGGATTTATAGCAAAAAGCTAAGAGCATATGGTATGCAAGTTGAAAAGGTCCATTTATGGACTTAAGCAAGCATCTAGGTCATGGAACATCAGATTTGATCAAGCAATCAAATCATTTGGTTTTGAACAAAATCTTGATGAACCATGTGTGTACAAAAGACATCGAGACAAAGTAGTAATGTTCCTAGTGCTTTATGTTGATAATATTCTACTCATTGGGAATGATGTAAGGGTAATGTCATCAGTAAAGGTTTGGTTGTCAAGCCAATTTGATATGAAGGACTTGGGTGAGGCTAACTTTATTCTAGGGATCAAGCTTTGGCGAGATCGCAAGAATAAGATGTTAGGCTTATCACAAGCTGGATATATAGATAAGGTCCTAGAACGGTTTAGCATGCAAAACTCCAAGAAAGGATTGCTTCCTTTTAGACATGGAGTTCCTCTGTCTGATGACCAAAGGCCTAAGACTTAAGAAGAAGAAAATATGATGAGACAAGTTACTTATGCTTCTACAGTGAGAAGTCTCATGTATGCCATGCTTTGTACTAAACCAGATATCTGTTATTCAGTTGGTATGGTCAGTCGATATCAATCAAATTCAGGACCAAAACATTGGCAAGCTGTAAAGCATATTCTTAAGTATCTTAGGAGAACGAGAGATTATATGCTTGTTTATCGGTATGATTCCCATTGGCTATACAGATTCAGATTTTCAATCGGATCTAGATTTCAGAAAATCCACGTTAGGTTGTGTATTCACTATGGGAGGTGGAGCCATAAGTTGGAGGAGTGTTAAGAAATCTTGTATTGCGGACTCCACCATGGAAGCAGAATATGTTGCTGCTTGTGAAGTAGCAAAGGAAGCTGTTTGGCTCAAGAAATTCCTTTCTGATCTTGGTGTTATGAGAATGGAGCAAGTTCCCATCACATTGTTTTGCGACAATAGTGGAGCGGTTGCACAATTCAAAGATCCAAGAAATCACAAGAAAGGAAAGCACATTGAGAGAAAGTATCACATCATTTGAGACATTGTTGCTCGTGGAGATGTTGTGGTAGCAAAGATTGAAAGTGCAAATAATCTAGCAGATCCCTTTACCAAAAGCTTGCTTCAAAGGACTTTCGAGTCATATTGGGAAGCAATGGGTGTTAGATTAGTGCACAATAGTCTCTAGGGCAAGTGGGAGATTGTTAGGATATGTGCCCTTAAATCCTATTGTATGATGCTATGTATCACATTATGTATGACTTAATGTTGTGTTTAATAAAGCTGTTTTATTATTATCTAAATAATGGTAACATGAATATTGGGACATTATCATATAGTCCATGAGATGCATAGTATGTGATTTATGTGATTTAGTCATAGAAGATATAGTTCGTAGTCAGTGATGAAATTGGGCATTTCATCTGCGAAGATTATAACTTATCAACTAAGATGATTTGTCTTGATCATGGAAGTGGAGACTTCTAGTTGATATGTTGATATGTTTTAAGAGTTAAGATATATTGAATTGGACCGCTGTGAGATTTATTATTCTCCTAATGACTGTCAAATGAATAATAAATCTCACGACTTCTATTTGCATAAACTCTTAATCCTAAGAGAATAATGGACCTGATCATGACGTGTTGGTTCCTTTGATATATCAGGAGTGAGATCTAAAGTATTGGTCAAAACCTCAGTATGTTGGGCAGCCACATTTAGTGTTGATGGAACATATATTCTCAAGATGGAATTCATAATCTCTTAACGAAGATATAATATATTCCCTTGAGATAAGTTTAATGGGTTTGGTTATTCAGAGTGTTAGGCCTAACGACTTTAGTAAGAAGTTACTAAAGTATATATTTATGAAATTGGATTTCATAAATATATGATGAATAACTTAAAGGATTAAACCGGGTACTCAAGGATTAAGATGTAGTAATTTTCAAAGTGGCAGTCTATATTTTATGACTTTGTGTTACTACAAATATTCTATGAAGGGGTTACATGTATAATAAAGTCTTGGGATATAATTTATTAATAAGGCCTGGAGTGCAATTATATTTATATAGTGATATTAAATATAATTAATGGTAACTTTTGACTTGTCAAGAGTTGACGGAAAAACCCAAGGCCCATTGGAGCTAGTGTCTTATTGGTCCCTTTTGGTCCCACTCCAAGCCACACACTAAAGCCCAATTAGAAAGGCCCAATAGGCCAGCCCAATTAGATAATCAGTTAGTTGTAAAGGGAGAAACATACATAATTTTTTATTAGAGAGAAAAAGAAAAAGAAAGAGAGTGAGACACACTTTCATTCTCCCTTTGGAAACTGATTGAGAAAGCACACTTCTTGGGCGTAAAGTGGAATTGGAGTGAAGATTAAAAATATTCCTGAGTACTTCAATCTTTGGTTTTGAATTTCACCATACCAAGGCACATTATCTTGTTCTTAAATTCTGAAATTTACATAGTGCATGTTATCAATCATGAATGAAATAGATCCTTGTTTGTTGCTTCCGCTATGTGTTTTGTATGAGATACAAAACCAGATTTTCCAACAAGTTCGCCGTATCCCTATAGACATCTATGAGGGATAGAATAAAGTGAGAGGGGAAGTCAATAGAAATATGCTCTAAGAGGGAAAACAAAAATTGAGCACGGGGCTCTGTTATAGAGTTATAGTGAGACTGAGGACGTAGAACAAAAGTCATCACCATATTAAGAAATCTCAGAATTTTAGCAAAAGCCGAGCAACGGGTGTTTTGACTATCACCCCAACAAAAAAGTCGCTCACAAAACAAAGTCATGAGCTCGTCTTTAGATATAGTCTTAACATGATCACAGCTGGGGTAGTCAAGATGCGCTACCCTCGGGACATGGAGCACCTCAGATACAATATCCGGAGTAACCACAATGTGCATACCTCGAACGCGAGTGAAGAAATGAGGTACTGAATAATCGAATCCGTGCATGTTAGAGTAGAACTCCTGTATGATCACGGAAGGACAGGTGGCCAGGATGCCACACAACACTCCCAACCCCTACTATGAATGACAATGGGTAGGTTAGTATCGAAGAAGTCCGATAAAATGACTTGGCTACTGTGAATAACAGTGGGTAGGTTAGTATTGGAGAAGTCTGATAAAATGACTTGGTGTTCCGAATGAATGTTGGAGTAGAACTCCTGTATGATCACGGAAGGACAGGTGACCGGGACGCCACACAGTGACTCCCAACCCCTACTTTGAATGACAGTGGGTAGGTTAGTATCGGAGAAGTCCGATAAAATGACTTGGCGTTTTGAATGAATGCCTTGTCTAGAAAAGTTCTCCGAAAAGTCCTTGCGGGCCTTATCATCATGGACCCGAATGTGGGAGGGGGTAGATTTAGAAGAAGATGCCCCGGAATGAAGAGGGTCTTGGGACAAGTAGATTTTCGTTAAGGTGCCATAGAGCTACTAACTAAAAGAAGGAAAGAGAGAGAGAGAGAGACATGTAGAAAAGCACCAAACAAATCAATACATAAGAATATAAAGAATTGAAGGTACGTATGCATGAAAATGCATGAACATGTGACATCCAAAATTGAAAACATCATAGGCTCAGCCCAATCCAAACCTACCAGCACACAAGTTTACAACAAAGTAAACACACATCTAAAGTGCATGAAACATTGTTATAATTCAAATATGATGCAATGCATGATGATTTAACACCATTTAAACCAGACCTATCCCAAAAATTTCACTATAACTTCATTAAAATTAAAAACCCAAATTGTTTTCAAAAACCCCAAAACATTAGGTCAAATGCTTGAAATGCAAGAAGAATGAAGGATTTAGGACCCTTACAAGTGAAAAAACACTTGATCTAGGCCGAAAATCAACTAGGAATGAAGTTTAAAGTGAGAGAGAGGTGTTTGGAAAGTTGAGAGGTCAGAAAGGATCGAGAGAGATCAAGGAAAATGAAGTTGGAATCACGCGGACCCTTTATACATATAATCTCATAATTCTCGATGGATCGAAAGGTGTCGAGAGCTGTCAAGATTTAAAGTTCACCAGTTACAGCTATCGAGTAGCTATCCAGAGGTTTCCACAGTAAAGGAGCTCGATGGATCGATGAGCTATCAAGCATCTATCGAGGAGATAGAAACTTTCTCGATGGATTGAGGAGCTATAAAGATTGCGATAAAAAGAAGCTGAAGAGCTCGATAGATAGCCTAGCTGTCGAGATGTATCAAGAAGCTGTCAAGATTACTTTAAAAATAGATTTTCAAGAAGAGAAAAACACAGACATGAATGCAATCAAACATGCAACTCAACTAAAGATCCAAACAATAACTTTAGCTCTTAAAAACATCTCTCAATCAAGAAAAATCTTAAGAACATTAATCCAAACACACACACACTAAACAAGTCTAACCAAATTTATATTTCAAAAACAAGTCTAGACAGTTTAGTGGGCATACAGTAACACATGTAAACCTTGTGATGGCCAAATCACATCGTACTTGCACATGTATCAAAAGTAGCGAAGAATATTGCGTGTTGTGTATGAGAAACATCGCAAGATTGCATAAGTGTTTACATGTTATGACAATTTGAGATATGGGTAAATCAATTTAACTCACACACGATCATAACTGCTTGATGGGGACTATCACCTTCGAGGTACATCCTATAACTCCCACATCTCCTAGAATACACACTTGCAATTATATTTTAAAGCATTTTTTTGTGCATATTTTTCTTTAAGCATATCATGCATGGGCATATAAGAGAGAGAAAAGAAATACCCAATGATGTTAAGCTTTTGTCATTGCACTTTTGCTATGCCGAAGCATACCAATGTCATTCCATGATTGGCAGGCAACAATGATGAGATGGTTATTTATGCCTTTCTCTTATGATTTTTTAGTCCTTCTCGTCAAAAAGAGTGATACGAGTGTTAAGTACAAGAGATAACTTAATCTTACGCATCACAAACATGAGCCACAAAGCTCACTTACTTAGTTGTACATAGAGATGCTCATCTAAGATGCAAGAGATACTTAGTTTAGAAAACTTTGTTTTGTTGGCCATTCAAGGTACACAAGCACCAATGTACACAAACACACTATTTTTGTATTTTTCTTATTTTTTCAATTTTGTTTTTATTTTTATAGAGAAAAACAAAACAAAAGAAAATTGAAAAAAAATAAACAAAAGCATGTTAAGCAAAGCAATGCATAACTACTAAACTAACTCAAAATTATAGAGCAAAACATACAAGTAATGCAAACACACAAAGAGAGAGAGAGAGAGAAAGAGAGAGAGAGAGAGAGAAGAGACTAAATCACTGGGAGCCTTTTTCCTTCCACACCTTGGAGGAACCTTTCCTTTTAGCGAATCCTTGAACCAACAGTAAGGGGGAAGAATTGCTACCATTCAAGTTCGAAAGGAACATGAGGGCTTTGAGGAGGTCTCCAAGAGGAGCAAGAGAGGATGGAAACTGACTCTGGTTTCCCGATGAGACCATGCTATTGCTTTGTTGAGTGGCTAACCACTTATAGCAATTAGGTTGAGTATGTCCAGCTGCTCCACAGTGATGACAGAGATGCTGCTTCTTCTGTTTGGACTTTTGAGCATTACTCTTCTTAGCCCTAGGGTTTTTATTCTCTTTCTTAGTAAGCTTAAGGGGTGCTCCTAAGATTGATTTACCCTTGTCTACGTTCTCACTAGCTAACATAGTTTTGACATCATTGTTCTCAGATTCAAAATTATTAGCAAGAGAAACAAAAATAGTAGTATTGGAAGAAGCAATATTAGGAGAAGAGAAGTCATATCCTAAACCAGTTCTATCAGAGGTAGATTTCTACATACTAAGCATCTCATCAAGCTTTGCACTTGAAGTCCTCTCCAATTGAGCTCTGACTTGGAACAGTTCTGCTTCAAGCTTCTTGGTCTTCTTAGCCAAGAAATTGTTCTCAAACCTCAGTGCTCCAATAGTCTGATTGTCTTCATCAAACTTTGTGGAGATTTCTTCTCATTCGAGCTCCACATCACTGAGCTTCTTGGTGGCCAACCAATACAACTTCTCATGCTTTTTCGAAACCTTGTATAACTTTACATAGGCAGTGTGGATGTCATCCTGTTAATCCATCTTCTCAAACTTTGACTCCACAAAGTCTTCTTCTTCAACCATATCTTCTACAATCCCCTCAGTAGGATTGACAGTGGTGGTGAAGGCATTAAGGATTCCATCATCCTCATTTTCGAAATCATCCTTACGTTCGGTGTTACTCAAAGTAGCAGCAAGCGCCTTGCTCTTCACGATGGACTTAAGATAAGTAGGGCACTCTTGTTTCATGTGACCAAATCCTTGACACCCGAAACACTTTGATCCTGAGGGAACAATGTACTGACTGCCATCCCTAGCATCCTTCTTCCCTTTGTCTTGGCTCTTAGACTGAGAATAACTCAATTGCCTATGGTCCTTGTCGAAGCCCTTTGCATTGGCATTCTTCATGAACTTCTTGAATCGCCTGGTGATGTAGGACTTCATTTTAGAATCTTCATCATCAGAAGACTCATCTGTGTCACTGCTTTTGGCCTTTAGTGCCACGCTCTTTCCCTTACTAGATTTCCCAATCCTCGTTAAACCTAACTCATAGGTCTGCACATTACCAACCAGCTCTGTCAAAAGAATCTAGTCAATATCCTTTGATTCCTCTATTGCGGTGATCTTGGCATGAAATCTCTCGGGTAGGGATTTGAGCACTCTTCTCACAATCTTGGGTTCAGGAATGGTTTCCCCAAGATTAAAGGCTGAGTTTACTATGTCCTTTAGCTTGGCATAGAACTCATCAAATGACTCATCCTCCTCCATCTTAATCTCTTCGAAGCTAGTAGTGAGCCTTTGAAACTTCGAGTCCTTAACAGCCTTTGTTCCCTCATAGGTTGTCTAGAGAATGGTCCATGCTTCCTTTGCAGTTTCAGTGGAGGATATCTTCTTGAACTCCACATTAGTGACCGCACTGAATAAGGCATTAAATGCCCTGCTGCTGAAGTTTGCCGCCTTGATCTTAGCATCGTCCTAATCGACCGGCGCTCCCTCCGACTTGCTCCAACCTATCTCCACAGCTTGCCACACTTTCTCATCTAGAGACTGCAAGAAAGCTCTCATGCGTACTTCTAGTATGCATAGTTAGTACCATCAAATAGAGGAGGTATTGAAGGAAAAAATTCTGGTTTTACATCTCATACAAAACCCACAGCGGAAGCGACGAACTAGGGTCTATTTCATTCAAGATTGATAACGTGCACTACATAAATTTCAGAATTTAAGAACAAGATAGCGTACCTTGGTGTGGAGAAATTCAAAACAAAGATTAGAAGCACTTGGGAACACTTTTAATCTTCACTCCAATTCCACTTTACGCCCAAGATGTGTGGTCTCTCAATCAGTTTTCAAGGGGAGAATGAAAGTGTGTCTCACACTCTCTCATACACCGTTTCTTTTTCTTTTCTCTTTTTCACCAATAAAAATTCTATATGTTTCTCCCTTTATAACTAACTGATTATCTAATTGGGCTGGCCTATTAGGCCTTTCCAATTGGGCTTTAGTGTGTGGCTTGGAGTGGGACCAAAAGGGACCAATAAGACACTAGCTCCAATGGGCCTTGGACTTTTCCGTCAACTCTTGACAAGTCCAAAGTTACCATTAATTATATTTAATACCACTATATAAATATAATTGCACTCTAGGTCTTATTAATAAATTATATCCCAAGACTTTATTATACACGTAACCCCTTCATAAAATATTCGTAGTAACACAAAGTCATAAATATAGACTGCCACTTTGTAAATTACTACATCTTATCCTTGAGTACCCAGTTTAATTCTTTAAAGTTATTCATTATATATTTATGAAATCCAATTTCATAAATATATACTTTAGCAATGTCTTACTAAAGTGGTTAGGCCTAACTCTCTGAATAACTGAACCATTAAACTTATCTCAAGGGAATATTTTATATCTCCATCAAGAGACTATGAATTCCATCTTGAGAATATATGTTCCATCAACACTAAATGTGGCTGCCCAACATACTGAGGTTTTGACCGTCACTTCAGATCTCACTCCTGATATATCAAAGCAACCTACACTTCATGATCAAGTCCATTATTCTCTCAGGATTAAGAGTTCATGCAAATAGAAGTCGTGAGATTTATTATTCATTTGACAGTCATTAGGAAAATAATAAATCTCACAGCGGTCCTGTTCAATATGTTTTAACTCTTAAAACATATCAACATATCAACATATCAACTAGAAGCTTCCACTTCCATGACCAAGACAAATCATCTTAGTTGACACGTTATAGTCTTCGCAGATGAAATGCCCAATTTCATCACCGACTACGAACTATTAATTCTGAGTTTACAAAGAACTTGTGATTTACATCTTCTGTGACTTTTCACATAAATCACATACAATGCATCTCATGGACTATATGATAATGTCCCATATTCACGTAACCACTATTTTAGATAATAATAAAATAACTTTATCAAACATAATATTAAGTCATACATCATGTCATACATAATGTCATACATAATATCATACATAGCATCATACAATAGGATTTAAGGGCACTAATCCTAACAATCTCCCACTTGCCCTAAAGACTATTGTGCACTAATCTAACTCCCATTCCCTCCAAATGTGACTCGAAAGTCCTTTGAGGTAAGGCTTTGGTAAAAGGATCTGCTAGATTATTTGCACTTTCAATCTTTGCTACCACAACATCTCCACGAGCAACAATATCTCGAATGATGTGGTACTTCCTCTCAATGTGCTTTCCTTTCTTGTGATTTCTTGGATCTTTGGATTGTGCAACCACTCCACTATTGTCGCAAAACAATGTGATGGGAACTTGCTCCATTCTCACTACACCAAGATCAGAAAGGAATTTCTTAAGCCAAACAGCCTCCTTTGCTGCTTCACAAGCAGCAACGTACTCGGCTTCCATGGTGGAGTCCGCAATACAAGATTGCTTGACACTCCTCCAACTTATGGCTCCACCTCCCAAGGTGAAAACACATCCTGAAGTGGATTTTCTGAAATCTAGATCTGACTGAAAGTCTGAATCTGTATAACCAATGGGAATCAAATCCTCACTATGGTAAACAAGCATATAATCTCTCGTTCTCCTAAGATACTTGAGAATATGCTTTACAGCTTGCCAATGTTTTGGTCCTGTATTTGATTGATATCGGCTGACCATGCCACCGAATAACAAAATATTCGGTCTAGTACAAAGCATGGCATACATAAGACTTCCCACTGCAGAAGCATAAGGAACTTGTCTCATCATATTTTCTTCCTCTTGAGTCTTAGGCCTTTGGTCATCAGATAGAGGAACTCCATGTCTAAAAGGAAGCAATCCTTTCTTGGAGTTTTGCATGCTAAACCGTTCTAGAACCTTATCTATATATCCAGCTTGTGATAAGCCTAACATCTTATTCTTGCGATCTCGCCAAAGCTTGATCCCTAGAATAAAGTTATCCTCACCCAAGTCCTTCATATCAAATTGGCTTGACAACCAAACTTTAACCGATGACATTACCCCTATATCATTTCCAATGAGTAGAATATCATCAACATATAGCACTAGGAACATTACTACTTTATCTCGATGTCTTTTGTACACACATGGTTCATCAAGATTTTGTTCAAAACCAAATGACTTGATTGCTTGATCAAATCTGATGTTCCATGACCTAGATGCTTGTTTAAGTCCATAAATGGACCTTTTCAACTTGCATACCATATGCTCTTGGTTCTTTGCTATGAAACCTTCTGGTTGCAACATATATATTTCTTCTTCAAGATTGCCATTAAGAAATGCAGTCTTGACATCCATTTGCCAAATCTCATAATCATAATGAGCGCAATGGATAAGAGAATTCGAGAGATTTAAGCATGGCTACTGGCGAAAAAGTTTCATCATAATCAATACCTTCTTTTTGTGTATACCCTTTCACCACTAGTCTTGCTTTAAAAGTTTCAACCTTTCCATCTATCCCTCTCTTTCTCTTGTAAACCCATTTGCAACCAACAGGTTTAATGCCATTAGGCGCCTTTACAAGATCCCATACATGATTGGAATCCATAGAATCCAATTCAGATTTCATAGCTTGGACCTAATGATGTGCATCTATATCACTCATAGCTTCATGATAAGTGTAAGGATCCGATTTAGCCTCTTCTGAGATAGCCTCATAAGTTTCTCCCAAACCTATGAATCTTATAGAAGGCCGAACAATTCTCCCACTACGACGAGGCACCTGTGTACTAGACATCTCATGAGTAGTATCTTGTGGTGTATCTAATACAACCACATCATCCCTAGTTTCATCCATTGGTTGTTCAACTACAGGTTCATTCATTTCAGCCAAGACAACTCTACTTCTAGGAGTAAAATTATTCATATAGTCATTTTCTAAGAATTTGGCATTTGTGCTAACAAACACTTTATTATCCTTATGACTATAGAATAAACCTCCAACCTGTTCCTTTTGGATACCCTACAAAAATACCACTTCGTTTTAGATTGTAACTTGTCGACTTTCCTTTCAACACATGTGCCGGACAACCCCAAATGTGGAGATGTCTCATACTAGGCTTACGCCCATTCCACAACTCTACGTGTTTTAGGAATAGACTTCGAAGGTACTAAATTCAGAAGATACATTGCAGTATTTAAGGCATATCCCCAAAAAGAAATTGGTAGAGTCGAATAACTCAACATGGACCTAACCATATCTAAAAGAGTCCTATTCCTTCTTTCTGCTACACCATTTTGTTGTGGAGTTCCAGTGCGGTCAATCGGGATATAATCCCATTTCAGTCAAGTAATCCTTAAAATCACCAAGAAGGTATTCGCCACCTCGATCAGATCGAATGGCCTTTATGTGTTTACCTAATTGATTCTCAACTTCAGCCCTAAACTCTTTGAACTTTTCAAAGGCTTCGGACTTCCGTTTCATTAAGTACACATAACCAAATCTAGAGTAATCATCAGTGAAAGTAATGAAATACTCATAGCCACCTCTTGCTTGGATTGACATAGGACCACATACATCTGAATGTACTAGTTCTAGCAAATCTTGGGCTCTTCTACCCTTTGCATTAAAAGGTCGTTTGGTCATCTTTCCTTCCAAACAAGATTCACAAACTGGAAAACCATCAAAGTCCATGGGCTGTAAAAGTCCATCTTTGATTAGTCTTTGAATCCTACTTGAATTGATATGACCTAAACGCAAGTGCCATAGATATGCATCGCTAGTAGAAGGAAACTTTCTCTTTAATGATTTCACATGAGAGTTACTATCTAATTCAGAATTGTATAATTCATGCTTATCAGGAGTTAAAATATAAAGACCATCCACAATATTGCCAAACAGATAAACACTTTATCCTTCTTTATTACAACATTGTCTTTCAGGGATAACACAATACCCATATTTACCTAAGTAAGTTGCAGAAATTAAATTCCTACGAACATTAGGTACATACAAACAAGCCTTCCAATATTAAAACTCTAGACTTAAAACACAAATTAAACACTCCAACAAACTTTCAATCGGAATCTTGCTCCCATCAGCCAAAGTAAGAAATAGTTCTCCCTCATTCAACTTTACTCGGTCTCCTGGAACCCCCGCAAAGAATTGCGATATGATTAGTACAACCTGAATCCACACACCAGGAATCTGTTGGATTCGTACCAAACATATTTCAAGAAGAAATGAACTTTTCATACCCTTATTCTTGGCAGCCCTTGTATGTTGGACAATTCCTCTTCCAATGTCCTTTCTCACCACAATGGAAACACTTTCCTTTGATCTTCTTTCGTTTGTCGGCAACCTCTAAGGCAATTTGTTTACCATCTTGCTTGGTGAAGTCCTTCTTCTTCTTCTTCTTACCTTTGCCTTTTGACTTAGGATGAGAAGAAGAAGCTTCACCCATATTGGCTTCAATACTAGAAGTACCAAGGATTCCTTCTGCCGCTACCAACTCATTCATTAATTCAGAAAATGAATAAATCTTTTTGTTCATATTATAATAGGGAAATTACAGTAAACCCACTTAGTCTCGAATTCCTTGAATGATTCAGTAGTGACTGGAGTATCATATCCACTTGAGATTCTCCATCAATGTCGGCACCTAAAACTTCTAATGTGTTCGGCATTAGCAATCATCCTAAGACAATGCTCCCTCGCCGAACTTCCTCCAGCCATTTTGGTATTATAAATTTGCCTCATGGTTTCTTGCCTTGCAGACGGCCTTGCTCACCAAACATCTCCTTCAGACTATGCATTATGTCCGAAGCAAGTTCTACATCCTGCATTTGATGTTGTAGAACATTTGAGATAGATGTTAGGATATAGCACTTGGCCATTTCATTAGATTTCTGCCAACGATCATATCGTTGTTTTTCCTCAAGAGGAGCATCTAATGAAGGAAAGTTAAGACATGGTTGGGTAAGCACATATTTGTGCTCTTCAGCTGTTAAAACAATGTCCAAATTTCTCTTCCAGTCAACATAGTTGAATCCAGTTAGTTTGTTTTGATTAAGAATAGAAACAAGTGGGCTAAATGATGCCATGTTAAAATCTGAAAACAATAAACATGAATATAATAAGTAAATAGGACATTATCAATTTAGCATAAAAGCATATAATATGGAACCTTAATAAAACCATAAAATAATATATGCAACGACAACTCAATCTCATATTCAATATCCCTCAGCATAGAGTGAACATAAAATACTATGATTGATTGAGAACTATTCTCATTATTAGTGCTATCATGATAACTCTTATCAAACACTAATAATATGCCGTTTTACATTTAGCCTCTAAGTAATAATAGTAAGAACTCAGCATAGAGGATACTAAAATACTTAGTCTAGTGTACACCATTGTCTAGAATTATGTGTAACCACATTTCATCCCTTTAACAGGCTTATTTTGTAGTACCATGATAAAACACCCTCCGCATGGAATGCAAAGCTCGAAGCTAAGACAAGGTGTTTATCAAACCACTATAAACCAAGAAATTCAATCTTGTAGGACCATGAAATAAATACTCTCCGCATGGAATGCTAAGCTCGAGGCAAAGACAAAGTATATATTTCACACTACTATGAATCAACAATGGAGGCCGTGAGATCCAACCGTTGAATCTCTCTCCCACTAGATATTTTAAAATAAAGGTTTTTAAGATCAAGAATGATAATAATGCTAGACACGTGAAAAAATATAATCCTAATCTAATTAGGAATAAATTTCATTAAACTAGCATTAACGTATATAAATATATATATATATATATATATAACGTAATAAAAATCTTTATTATATATAAAAATCTATATTATATTATATATAATATAATATACAAATTAATATATATAATATATAATTATTACATTATATATATATATATATACCATTGACTTGTCTTTTTCTTAAGTCATGGTGGGCCATCAAGAAAAAGACAATTCATGAAAGAAGGCTTTGATTCATTGCAAGTGTGCCAATCCGTATTATGCAATCTAAATAAACCAAAGCACATTTCATGCATAAAGGACAAAACATGCAACAAGACAAAGTCTAAAATGCACCAATTGAATTTCCCATGCAATCCATGCAACTCCATTTCCAAGTCTAACGGTGCAAGGATGAATGCATGCAAAAGGTAGTTATTTATATATATATATATATGTACAACTTCCATCCGTGAATGAAATGGTAGTTATTTCTTTTTTTTTAAAAATAACTACCACCCATTTCAATAACCACCTATCCATTCGTATGGAAGATGTACAGAATGTAAAAAAATGGTTATCATTTTGAATGTGCCCATACATATTTCAATGGCTATAAAGCATTAACATTCAATCATATTCTTCCATTAATGGTTATAGAATCAATGACCATTCCGTGCACATGCAGAACAATACATCACATATATTTATCAATGCACACAAAATTTATGGAACAATATCTTTATGCAGAAATTTAAAACACAAAGATATCGGTTTTCTTAAATTCTAAAATTTAATCACATATTATACAATCATGATATGAAAACCTGGCTCTGATACCAATTGAAAGAAAAAATTCTGGTTTTACATCTCATACAAAACCCACAGCGGAAGCGACGAACTAGGGTCTATTTCATTCAAGATTGATAACGTGCACTACATAAATTTCAGAATTTAAGAACAAGATAGCGTACCTTGGTGTGGAGAAATTCAAAACAAAGATTAGAAGCACTTGGGAACACTTTTAATCTTCACTCCAATTCCACTTTACGCCCAAGATGTGTGGTCTCTCAATCAGTTTTCAAGGGGAGAATGAAAGTGTGTCTCACACTCTCTCATACACCGTTTCTTTTTCTTTTCTCTTTTTCACCAATAAAAATTCTATATGTTTCTCCCTTTATAACTAACTGATTATCTAATTGGGCTGGCCTATTAGGCCTTTCCAATTGGGCTTTAGTGTGTGGCTTGGAGTGGGACCAAAAGGGACCAATAAGACACTAGCTCCAATGGGCCTTGGACTTTTCCGTCAACTCTTGACAAGTCCAAAGTTACCATTAATTATATTTAATACCACTATATAAATATAATTGCACTCTAGGTCTTATTAATAAATTATATCCCAAGACTTTATTATACACGTAACCCCTTCATAAAATATTCGTAGTAACACAAAGTCATAAATATAGACTGCCACTTTGTAAATTACTACATCTTATCCTTGAGTACCCGGTTTAATTCTTTAAAGTTATTCATTATATATTTATGAAATCCAATTTCATAAATATATACTTTAGTAATTTCTTACTAAAGTGGTTAGGCCTAACTCTCTGAATAACTGAACCATTAAACTTATCTCAAGGGAATATTTTATATCTCCATCAAGAGACTATGAATTCCATCTTGAGAATATATGTTCCATCAACACTAAATGTGGCTGCCCAACATACTGAGGTTTTGACCGTCACTTCAGATCTCACTCCCGATATATCAAAGCAACCTACACTTCATGATCGTGTCCATTATTCTCTCGGGATTAAGAGTTCATGCAAATAGAAGTCGTGAGATTTATTATTCATTTGACGATGTCATTAGGAAAATAATAAATCTCACAGCGGTCCTGTTCAATATGTTTTAACTCTTAAAACATATCAACATATCAACTAGAAGCTTCCACTTCCATGACCAAGACAAATCATCTTAGTTGACACGTTATAGTCTTCGCAGATGAAATGCCCAATTTCATCACCGACTACGAACTATTAATTCTGAGTTTACAAAGAACTTGTGATTTACATCTTCTGTGACTTTTCACATAAATCACATACAATGCATCTCATGGACTATATGATAATGTCCCATATTCACGTAACCACTATTTTAGATAATAATAAAATAACTTTATCAAACATAATATTAAGTCATACATCATGTCATACATAATGTCATACATAATATCATACATAGCATCATACAATAGGATTTAAGGGCACTAATCCTAACAGGTATGATAAGTGACTATCCTCTATCCATGACAAACAAGGGTCAACGGATCACACAACAAAGATTAAAACCTATTCAGAGTGTGCCCGCTTGGATACCACTTGATAGGCCAAAAATGTATTTACCCCTTGTGATGAATTAATTGATTAATTACCCAAGTTTATTAATTAATCAAATTAACATGCAATATACGTGGCAGCACAAAAAAATCACCAAATAAAATAAAATGCAGCGGAAAAATAAAATTGACACGGTGATTTGTTTACGAATGGGGAAAAACTCCGAAGCAAAAACCCCACCGGGTGATTTTAAGGTCACCATTCCCGAACATTCATTATTATCACAACAAGCGGTTACAAGTAAAGGAATCCTAGTACCTTATACCAACCTACAGTAGAACCCTTACCCCAATACCCAATTGGACTTGTTCTGTAATGACAATCTCTCCTTTCAATGCACGGCTCCCAGTATGTGACTAATTAATAGATGCCCGGATCCCAATATGTGAATTGATCACCAACTTGAGAAGGATGTTGGCTGCAAAGTTTTTCAATTCATCACACGATAAAGATCAGGAAGTTGCTTGGTCACAAAACCCTACGATGTACAAACACAGCAGCTTCTTTAAGGTGAACTAGGGCGAACTAGGTTTATGGTCACAATTTGCATGAACAACACTTGCTTCACACTTGTGCAATTGTGCAAACACATACTCACGAATTGGAATGAAATTAGAACTGAAAATCTGATTTTCATAATTCTCGATAGATATCCTATCTATCGAGCAGCTGTCGAGCTTCGTGCTTAGAAAGCCTTTTAAATCTCGATAGATACTAGCTGCCAAGCTTGCTGTCGAGCTCTAAAAACCAGCACTTTGTCACTTGATTCTTGGACAAACTTGCATGGATTTAACACTTGAACTTGAAACCTTGTTCCTTGAAGTATTAAACACATTCTAGATCTACCCAAATACAAGTAAAGTGCGTTTTGTCAAAGGATTAGCCGATACATGATAACATATGTTCCTAACATGAATCACATATGTCCTAACAAATGGAAATGTGATTACAAGTAAGTATCTATAAAACTATAAAACTATTTTATTGGCCCACATGGCCTTGTCCTAATGATCCTATTATTCCTCATGTCCATTAATAATTCTAACATGTGTTAAATGTGGTTAACATGCTTGGAATTATAACTAACTAACTAAATAAATGCAACATTATAACAATTGTTATCTATGTACCTATAAGGATTCCTAACATTTCCCCCTCCTTCAAAACACCTTGCCCCAAGGTGTTTTAATCTTCATGAGAGGTGATCGGCCACTACACCAATACGTCAAGACATCTTGACCATTGAACACACAAATAGCTCTAAAGTAATTAATCACAACCCATGAATGAACTAAAACTGTCACATTGATTTTATCACCTTTAAGACACGTTGGCCACACCATTTGATACGCAAGATGGATTAAGTCCAGCAATGACAACGATTTTGGAATAATATGGAGCACCTAAAAATGAATAATATCAATCAAACAAATCTAAATAATAAAATGATGATATATTTTTGAGATAGATAAATGAAAAATAATTTTAGAAATGATTTAATTTTTTAGGTGAACAAATTATTTTTCACAAAGTTTAGAGAACAAATATATATTATACCATAAGTATAAAATAATTATCTATTATGTACTCATTGCGAGGGTCTATGACTAGTATATTATAAAAGTTGGATCCCAAAACTAGTGAATGCATGCTACGATGACACTTATTAATTTTCAAAGTATACTACAATGACACATGACAACTTTCTATATATAATTGGTATGATTGGACAAACAATGTTACATGTTAAAATATTATTTGTACATCTCATACTAGACATGTGGCATTTATAATTAAAATTTTGAATGAAATAAATGCATTCATTTAGTATGGTATTTAAGCTCGATTTATGACCACTAACTCTTAATTTGTAATTTCTCTATTTACATTCCTAACCATTCCCCTTCCGAAGAGTATTCAAGTATTTTGTTCTAAAACAATGTAATTTGTTGAAATATGTGTAATCTAATTATCTATTAGATATTATCTATTGGGATTTTTTTTTATAATTATTTTGGAACAATAATTAAATACATCATAATTAGAAAAGAAACCTAGAAGTCGTTTTATTTTTATTTTTTCACTTTTTGACATATTTAAAATTGTGCACATATAACAATAAAATGTATATATATATATATATATATATATATATATATATATATATATAAGAAATCTTTTAATAAAAACAATAGATTATATTTTGATCATAAGTTTAAACACTTACAAGAGATAATAGTAGATACAAAGCTTTGAATTGGAATGGAAAAAGGTTACAAACTTAGGAAGTAGCCTTGAAAATATAGGGATTTGAAACAAGGAAAATTTGTGATGCCTTCTTCCGAAAGGGACATCCCCACTTTCTGTGCAAAATAAAACACTATTTAAATAGTGAATAGTGAATTGAAAAGGGAATAATGAACAATAAAATTGACTTTTTTACTATTCATAGTAGGTTTGGCAAATTTGTCAGCATGTGCTGTTTGGAGGGAATCATCTTCTGTGGGGAACAGCCAGAGCAAGAGCCATACTTCTATCAGGAAATCAAAGCATCTATTAAGGACATATTTTATGTAATTGGCTAATCTTTTGACAAAACGCACTTTACTTGTAATTGGGTAGATCTATGATGGGTTTAGTACTTCAATAAATAAGAGTTCAAGTCAAGTGTTAAAGCCATGAAGATCTAACCAAGAAACAAGTGAAGAAAGAGTTGTTCACTAAAGCTCGATAGAAGTCTTGACAAAATCCTTTCTATTGAGATTTAATGTTAAAGCTCGACACAAGCTGTTTCTGTCGAGACTTACAAAATCAAAACTTCCAAATCTAATTTTCGGCCCATACGTAAATATTTTTATAGGGTTTCTTTTCTCACAATCCTAGACATATATAAGGCTTATTTTAAAGGCCGTCGCACATGCAAAAAGTGCCATAGTTCATTATTCTCTCTAAAGAAGCTACTGCGTCTTTACACTAAGGGTTTTGTGACTAAGAAGCTTCCTAATCTTCATTGTTCATAAACTAAAGAAATTTGTAGCCAAAAATCTCTTCAATTTGCTGGAGTTAGTCATGTACTGGGATTCATGCAAAGGAGTTAGTCACGTACTGGGATCCGTACATCATTGGTTAGTCACGTATTGGGATTCGTGCATTAAACGGAAAGATTACCACTACAATACAAGTTCAATTGGGTATTGGGGTAAGGGTTCAACTGTAGGTTGGTATTTCAGAATAGGCCAAAGGGCTTGGTAAGATTCCTTATACTTGTAACCGCTTGTGATTAATAATAGTGGATTCTTGGATTGGTGACCTTAAAATCACCTGATGGGGTTTTGCCTCGATAGTTTTTCCCATTCATAAACAAATCACCTGTGTCAAATTTACTTTTCGTTGCATTTAGCTTAGTGGGTGATTTGTTTGTGCTACCACGCTATTGCATGTAATTGAACCTCTTTAATTAACCTGGGTAATTAATTAATTTGCAAGGGGTCAATTGATTTTAACCCAACAAGTGGTATCAGAGCAGGCACACTCTGATTCGGTTTTAATCTTTGCTATGTGATCCATTAACCCCTGTTTTTCATGGATAGAGGATAGTCTCTTATTATACCTCATTTATTTGATGACACTAACTATGCATACTAGAAAGTATGCATCAGAGCTTTCCTGCAGTCTTTAAATGAAAAGGTCTAGCTAGTTGTGGAAATTGGCAGGGTGAAGCCAAAGGAAGCGTTGGCTGATTAGGATAAGACCAAGATCAAAGTGGTAAACTTCAATAGCAGAGCATTGAATGCCTTATTTAGTGCGGTGACCAATGAGGAGTTCAAGAAAATATCCTCAACTGAAACTACAAAGGAAGCATGAACCATCATCTAGACAACCTATGAAGGGACTAAGGCTATCAAGGATTCAAAGCTCCAAAGGCTCACGACTAGCTTTGAGGAGATAAAGATGGAGGAGGATGAGGCGTTCAATGAGTTCTATGCCTAGCTGAAGGACATAGTGCACTCATCATTCAATCTTGGTGATCATATTCCCAAGCCCAAGATTGTGAGAAAGGTGCTCGAATCTCTCCTTGAGAGATTTCATGCCAAGATAACGGCGACTAAAGAATCAAAGGACATTAACACCATTCCTTTAACGGAGCTGATTGGCAACTTGCAAACCTATGAATTGGGTTTAACTAGACTTGGGAAAGGAACCAAAAGTAAGAATATGGCACTGAAGGCCAAAAGTAATGAGACTGATGAGTTTCAGATGATGAAGATTCCAAGATGAAGTCGTACATCACTAGGCTGTTCAAGAAGTTCATGAAGAATGCCAATGTGAAAGGTTTTGACAAGGATCGTAAGCAATCCAGTTCTTCTCAATACAAAAGTCAAGACAGAGGGAAGAATGATGCTAAGAATGGCGGTCAATATACTATTCCCTCCAGACAAAAGTGCTTCAGATGTCAAGGTTTTGGACACATGAAACAAGAATGTCCAACATATCTCAAGTCGATTGGGAAAAGCAAGGCTCTTGCTACTACCTTGAGTGATACCAAGCCTAAGACTAAGTTAGATGACAGTAATGACGAGGGAATCTTAAGTGCTTTCACTGCCACAGTGGATCTTACCGAGGGGATCGTAGAATTAGTGGATGAAGAAGAGGACTTGGTGGAATTCAAGTTCGAGAAGATGGATGAACATGATAACATTCATACAGCCTCTGCAAAGTTATACAAGGTATCTGAAAAGCATGGGAGGTTGTATAAGTTGTCTACTAAGAAGCTTAGTGAAGTGGAGCTGGAATGAGAGGAGCTATCCACAAAGGTTGATGAAGCCAATCAAACCATTGGAGCACTGTGGTTCGAGAACAACTTCTTGGCTGAAAAAACCAAGAAGCTTGAAGCAGAATTGTTCCAAGTTCGAGCTCAGTTGGAGAGGACTTTTAGTGCAAAGCTGGATGAAATGCTGAACCTCCAAAAATCAGCTTCTGATAGAACCGGCTTGGGGTATGAACTCTTTAACTCTTCTCATATTGCCTCCTCTAGTAAGACTATTTTTGTCTCACTTGCTAATGATGAAAATCTTGAGAAAATGAAACTAAAACTGAGATAGCTAGTGAGAACAATCTAGACAAAGACAAATCTATTCTAGGAGCACCCCCTAAGATAGAGAAGAAAGAGACTAGAAAACCTAAGAGCAATAAGGCTAAAAATAAGAAGTCTCAACCAAAGAAGCCACATTTCTATCATCAATGTGGAGTTTCAGGACACACTCGTCCAAATTGCAAAAAGTGGTAAGCCACTCAACAGAGCAATAGTGTGTTATCATCTGTTGGTCAAGGTCAAATTCCACCATCTTTGGGTCCTCTTGAAGATCTTCTCAAAGCCCTCATGTTCTGTTCAAGATTGAACAATTCCAATTCTTCCCCCTCACGTTCGGAACAAAGGTTCAACTCTAAAATTAGGATCTTCCTCCAAAACCAAAGTTTGGAAAGAAAAAGGCTCAAAGTGATTCAGTCACTTTTCTCTCTCTCCCTTTATGTTTTTGCATTACTTGTTTGTTTTGCTTTCTTATTTTTGAGTCAGTGTAGTTTCATGCTTTATATGTTTACATGTTCTTGTTTGTTTGTTTTCAGTTTTTATTTTATTTTATTTTACATAAAAAAAATCAAAAAATAAAAAAAATACAAAAACAATGTGTGTTTGTGTATATTGATACTTGTGTACCCTAGATGGCCATTGAAACAAAGTTTTCTAAAGTTTGTATCTCTTGTAGCTTAGATGAGCGCTTCAATACACAACTAAGCAAGTAAGCTTTGTGGCTCGTGTTTGTGATGAGTACGATTAAGATTGCCTCTTATATCTCATGCTCATATCACTCTTTTTTGACGAGAAGGACTAGAAAATCCTAAGAAAAATGCATAAATAACCATCTCACCACCGCTAATCGTGTATAACATCTGTGTGCTTCGACATAGCAAAATTGTGATGTTTTAGCTTACATAATTGGGTATTTCTTTTCTTTCTTATATGCCCATTCATGATATGTTCAAAAAGAAAATATGCAAAGAATATAAAAGCCAAAAGAATCAATATACCTCGAAAGTGACAGTCCCCATCAAGCAGTTATGATTGTGTGTGAGTGTAATTGATTCTCTCTAGTCTCAAATCTTCATAATATGAGACACTTATGCACTCTTGCTATGTTTCACACACAACATGAAAACTTTTTGCTACTTTTGATACATGTGCAAGTACAATATGATTTGGCCATCACAAGGAATACATGTGTTAATATATGCTTACTAAATTGTCTTAACTTGCTTTTGAAATATAAAATTGGTTAGACTTGTTTAGTGTGTGTGTGTGTGTGTTTGTTTAGTGTGTGTGTGTGTGTGTGTGTTTTTGGATCTATGAATGCTTTGCATCTTGTTTGAGATGAGATTTGAGAGCTTAATATGTGGCTTGGATGTTTGTTTGAGTAGCTTGATCATTGCATTCATCTCTATGTGTTTTTCCCTTCTTAAAGCTCGACACATCCTCGATAGATAACATTTCTACGATCCTTCATCTTGTGATCTCGACAGATTCTTGATCCATTGAGATTTCTAGATTATCTCTCGATAGCTTCTCGACAGTTTCCCCGATCCATCGAGAAAAATTCTTGTGCTCTCTGTTTGCTCGATAGATTCTCGATCCATCGAGACCATCCTTTAGCCGTCGACAGATCCTCAACAGATCCTTAATAGATTCTCTTTTGTCAAGATTTAGTGCTTGACAAATTCTCGATAGAAATCTCGATCCATCGAGTTGCGTTTTCTGTATATAGTTGAGGTGCGATTCTGATTTCATTTCTTTCCTTTCCTCTCGATAGATATCTCTTCTCTCTCAACTTAAACCCTTTTTTCTCACTAAAATCCTTTCACCCAAGTGTTTTTTAGCCTAATCCAAGCTAGATCCACTTGGTAAGTGTTCTAAACCCTTTCTCTTTCATGCATTAAGACTTAGGTTTTTGGGGTTTTGAAATATTTTTTGGGGTTTTTGAGATCTTTGTGAAATTTTTGGGTTAGGTTGGGTTGTGTTGATTTTTTGTTATATGCTCATGCATTGCATTCCATCAGCATCATAACTATGCTTCATAAAGATTAGATATCTGTGCTTGATTATTGATGTGAGTGCTGCTAGGTTTGGATTAGGTGACCCCCATGATGCTCTTAAATTCTCATGTCACATGTTTATGCATTTTCCATGCATACGTTCTTTTCTTATCTACTCTGAACATGTGTTTCCTTTTGTTCTCTCTCTCTCTCTCTTAGATAAAACTACGTCATGGCACCCAAACAACACAAATCCATTCCAGCTTGAAACCCTCATCATGGTTTCGAGTCATCCTCTTTTGCTCTTCCTCATGTTCCATCTCACATCCAGTTCTGTGATGAAAAGCCCAAGACTTCTTTGAGAACTTCTAGGGTCGTGGCATTCATTCAAAACGCCAGGTTATTCTGTCAGATTTTGCTGACACTCCTCTCTCCGAAGTCATTTGGACTAAGGATTGGGAATCTCTAGTTGAGAGACCCACGAGGTGTCCCGTCGTGTTTACTCAGGAGTTTTACTCCAACATACACGGCATCGATACCTCTACACCTCAGTTTGTTACTACATTCAGAGGTACACATATAGTAGTTCCTCTAGATCTTATATCCAAGGTACTACATGTTCCTAGGGTAGTGCATCCTAACTACCCTAGTTGTGATTGTCTACGGACCGTATCTAGAGACAAACTCACCTCCCATTTTTGTGGGACTCCTTTCATATGGGGTGGTAAGCTAAACACTCCATGCTTGGGTTTTGCTAAAGGCTTGAGATTCCTTAACATGGTGACGACTTTCACTCTCACACCACTTTTACAGTACAATTCAATCACCGAGCCTCGTGCTCGTTTTCTTTTGTCTTTGATGGAGGGTCTTATTAGGATGTATGCCCATAAATCCTATTGTATGATGCTATGTATGACATTATGTATGATTTAATGTTGTGATTAATAAAGTTGTTTTATTATTGTCTAAAAAATAATGGTAACATGAATATTGGGACATTATCATATAGTCCATGAGATGCATAGTATGTGATTTATGTGATTTAGTCACAGAAGATATAAATCATAAGTTCTTTGTAAACTCAGAATTTTAGTTCGTAGTTGGTGATAAAATTGGGCATTTCATCTGCAAAGACTATAACATATCAACTAAAATAATTTGTCTTAATCATGGAAATAAAGATTTCTAGTTGGTATGTTGATATGTTTTAAGAGTTAAAACATATTGAACTGGACCGCTATGAGATTTATTATTCTCGTAACGACTGTCAAATGAATAATAAACTCACAACTTCTATTTATATGAACTCTTAATCTTGAGAGGATAATGGACCTGATCATGAAGTATAGGTTGCTTTGATATATCAGGAGTGAGGTCTAAAGATACAATCAAAATCTCAGTATGTTGGGCAACCACATTTAGTGTTGATGGAACATAGTCTTTTAACGGAGATACAAAATATTCTCTTGAGATAAGTTTAATGGGTTTGGTTATTCAGAGTGTTAGGCCTTACCACTTTAGTAAGGAGTTACTATAATATATATTTATGAAATTGGATTTCAAAAATATATGATGAATAACTTAAAAGATTAAACCGGGTACTCAAGGAATTAAGATGTAGTAATCTTCAAAGTGGCAGTCTATAATTATGACTTTGTATTACTACGAATATTTTTTGAAGGAGTTGCATGTACAATAAAGTCTTGGGATATAATTTATAAATAAGACCTAGAGTGCAACTATATTTATGTAGTGGTATTAAATATAGTTAATGGTAACTTTGGACTTGTCAAGAGTTGACAGAAAAGCCCAAGGCCCATTGGAGCTAGTGTCTTATGAGTCCCTTTTGGTCCCACTCCAAGCCACACACTTAAGCCTAATTGGAAAGGGCCAAAAGGCCAACCTAATTAGATAATTAGTTAGATACAAAGGGAAAAACATATAGAATTTTTATAAAAAGGAACAACACTATTGTGAAATGGTGTGTATGTGTAAGAGAATACCATTCTCATATTCTCCCTTGAACTGATTGAGAGACCACACTTCTGGGGCGTTAGTGGCATTGGAGTGGAGATTAAAAGTGTTCCCAAGTACTTCTGATCTTTGTTTTGAAATTCACCCTACCAAGGTATACTCTCTTGTTCTTTAATTCTGAAACTTACATAGTACATGTTATAAATTGTGAATGAAATAGATCCGTTATTTTTCCATTGCGTATGTTTTGTATGAGATACAAACATATATTTTTCCTACAATTGGTATCAGAGCGGTCTTCATTTTCGTATCTGTATAACATGTTTTCAATTTTGGAAATAGTGACAATAGTTTCATGTTGTTAGAAATTAGTTTTCTGCATGGTTGTTGAAATTATTGTTTGATACAAACTAAAATTGATGTTATGATGTTGTTTAAATTTGAGATTAATTATGTTAAATTGAACTTTAAGGCTATAGCATCAATGAAATTCAGTTTTGATATCAATCTTTGTCCATTATGTTCATATGATGGTTGTTTTTTCATTTAAAAAAAACGTAAATAAACTGTCTTAGAAAAATTCTAGAAAATTCAAAATTTAAGAAGCTCGATCGATCAAGTAGGCAGAATTTATCTTGATCAATCAAGGACTGAAGATTCAAAAAAAAAAAATTTTCTAAGTGTTTTTAAATGTATAAAGAGCAAGGCTATGTGTAATTAGTTTACGCATGTTTTAAAATTAAAAACCTTTATTTTAAAATATCTAGTGGGAGAGAGATACAAGGGTTGGATCTCACGGCTTCCATTATCAGTTCATAGTAGTGTGGGATAAGCACCTTGTCTTGGCGTATATGCCTCACGATCCCAAAAGAGGGTGTTTATTTCATAGTACTACAAGATTGAACTTACTCGTTTAAAGTAGTGTGGACAAGCACCTCGTCTTGGTGTATATGCCTCACGATAAGGGTGTTTTGTTTCATGGTACTACAAGTTTGAACACTATAAAGGGAGATGAAATGTGGCTACACATGATTCTAAATGATGGTGTACATTAGACTAAGTGTAATGTTAACCTCCCAAAGGAGCTATGTCATTATTACTTAGAGGCTAAAGGTAATACGACATATTATTAGTGTTTGATAAAAGTTATCATGATAGTACTAATAATGAGAATAGTTCTCAATCAATCATAGTGTTTATAATAAACTTGCTACCAAGGAATTATAAACATGGGATTGGGTTGTTGTTGCATATATTATATTATGGTTTTATTAAGGTTCCATATTATATGCTTATATGCTAAATAGATAATGTCCAGTTCACTTATTATATTCATGTTTATTGTTTTCAGATTTTATCATGGCCTCACTTTCCTCTCTTCACCATCATGGGTGCCATATGTGCTGGTTTTGTCAGGCGGAGTGAGGCCTAGCTTCGATCGAAGTGGCCATGAGTGGAGACGACCAATCCTGTTGTTGGGGTTTATGCCCTAAAATCCAATTTATTGGCATGTCATAAATAATTAAATTGTTAATTATATGAGACTATTTATAAATAAACTAATGGGACATTATCACAGTTAATGAGATGCATTGTATGTGATTTATGTGAAAAGTCACAGAAGATGTAAATCACAAGTTCTTTGTAAAATCAAAATGTAGTTCGTAGTCGGTGATAAAATTGGATGTTTCATCTGCGAAGACTATAACACATCAACTAAGATGATTTGTCTTGATCATGGAAGTGGAGACTTCTAGTTGATGTGTTGATGTGTCTTAAGAGTTAAGACATATTGAACTAGACCGCTGTGAGATTAATTATTCAATCAACAACTGTCACCTGAATAATTAATCTCACAACTTCTAATTTTATAGACTCTCAATCCTGAGAGGGTAGTGGACTTGATCATGAAATGTAGGTTACTTTGATATATCAGGAGTGGGATCTAATATTCATGGTCAAAACCTCAGTATGTCGGGTAACCACACGTAGTGTTGAAGGAACACATATTCTCGAGATGGAATCCATAATCTCTTTTGTAGAGACACGAAATATCCCCTTGAGATAAGTTTAATGGGAACTGGTTATTTAGGGCGCCCACTTTAGTAAGGAGTTACTAAAGCTTATATTTATTGAAATTAGATTTCAATAAATGTGTATAACAAAAAGATTAAACCGGGTACTTAAGGATAAAATAGTTGTTTACAAAGTGACAGTTTATTATGACTTTGTTCATTATGGATATTTCATGGAGGGGTCATATGATATCATTAGAGTCTTGGGATATAATTTATTAGTAAGGCCTAGAGTGCAATTATATTTATATAGTGGTATTAAATATAATTTATGGTAACTTTGGACTTGTCAAGAGTTGACAGAAAAGCCCAAGGCCCATTGGAGCTAGAGTCTTATTTGTTCCATTTGGTCCCATCTCAAGCCACAAACTAAAGCTCAATTAGGTAGGCCCAAAAGGCTAACCCAATTAGATAATCAGATTTTATTTAATAAGAGTTATTAAATAAAGTAACTACCAAGGTAGTTAGAATGTACGTATGATGAAAAGAAAGAAAACAGTTTTACTCTACAATGTGAAGAAGAAGGATTTTTCTTTGAGAATCAACGTACATAAAGACTGATTGGGAGACCATACTTCTTAGGCACCATGTGGAATTGAGATGAAGAGTAAAGGTATTCTCAAGTCTTGGTTTTGAATTTCACTGCATTAAGGTATGCTTTCTATTCTTTGTTCTAGAATTCAAGGTTACATGTTATCTCTCATGAATGAAGTAGATCCGTGTTTATTGCTTCCGCTGTGTGTTTTGTATGAGATACAAAACCAGATTTTCCAACACCTGTAGCTTCTGCTATTCCACCCTTTTCCTCGGCTATTTCTACCTAAGCTCTTTCCTCCTCTGCAGCTGGTGTCACTCTCAATGCCATCATGAAGAAGCTATAGCGGATGTATGCTGATTTTGGTGGTCGTCTTGACTATCTTACTAATGAAATGTGTCAGATGAACACTAGGATAAGACGTATTGCACTTCAACAAGCTTGCATCAGTGGTTATGGACCATATCCCTCTCCTTCTCCAAAGCATCCTGAACTTTCTCCTTCTAAGGATGCTGAGGATGATGTTGACTCTTCCGGTGATGACGAGATGACAACCTCTTAGTGACTTTCCCTTTGTCATTCGTGACAAAAAGGGGGAGTAGTTTTGGGTTTGAGAGTAGTCTTGTACTTAGGGGGAGAGTTAGTATAGGACATTTTTTATAAGAGGAGTGTATATAGTTTTGAGGGATGTAGTGAGAACTTTATGTGTTTTCTTTTTTTCTTTATTTACATTAGCCTCTTGTATACCGGTCTTGTGACCATTTTATTTACATACATTGTACTTTATCTTTCATATATGATGATGATGTATGTTTTTCTTCACCTATCTCTACATGTGTTGTTTCTTTTCTATCTTTATACACATGTTTCTTTATTTACGTAATCTTTATTTTTGTTTCACATTGATGCCTTGATGAGTTTTGTTTAAGTTTATCAAAAAGACAGGTTGTGAAAGTCTATCTTGCCATGAATTCTCTTCTTGCAAAGTTTTTCAAGAGTTTGTAGCAGGGACAGATTTATTTTGTAATACAACATGTGGTTATGAGTTTAGTGACTTAAGACTTCTCTTATGATTATTTATTTTGTTATGGTTTTGCCACGGATTGCCAAAGGGGGAGATTGTTAATGACATATTTTATGAAATTGGCTAATCCTTTAACAAAATGCACTTTACTTGTAACTGGGTAGATCTATATGATGGGTTTAGTACTTCAAGAAACAAGAGTTCAAGTCAAGTGTTAAAGCCATGAAGATCTGGCCAAGAAATAAGTGAAGAAAGAGCTATTCACTAAAGCTCGACAGAAGTCTCGATAGAATCCTTTCTATCGAGATTTAATGTTGAATCTCGACACAAGCTATTTTTTTCAAGACTTACGAATCAGAACTTCTAGATATGATTTTTGGCCCATGCTGAAATATTTGTATAGGGTTTCTTTTCTCATAACCCTAGACATATATAAGGCTTATTTTGAAGGCCGTCGTGCATGCAGAAAGTGCCCTAGTTCATTATTCTCTCTGAAGAAGCTACTGTGTTTTTACGCTAAAACTTTTGTAACCAAGGAGCTTCCTGATCTTCATTGTTGATGAATTGAAGAACTTTGAATCCAACAACCTCTTCAAGTTGCTGGAGTTAGTCACGTTTTGAGATTCGTGCAAAGGAGTTAGTCACGCACTGGGATCCATGAATCATTGGTTAGTCACGTATTAGGATTCGTGCATTGAACGAAAAGATTTTCACTACAATACAAGTCTAATTGGGTATTGGGGTAAGGGTTCAACTGTAAGCTGGTATTTCAGGATAGGCCAAAGGGTTTTGTAAGATTCCTTATACTCGTAACCGCTTGTGATTGATAATAGTGAATTCTTAAGAGTGGTGACCTTAAAATCACCTGATGGAGTTTTGCATCAATGGTTTTCCCCATTTGTAAATAAATCACCTGTGTCAAATTTATTTTCCGCTGCATTTAGTTTAGTTGGTGATTTGTTTGTGCTACCACGCCATTGCATGTAATTGATCCTAATTAATTAACTTAGGTAATTAATTAATTTGCAAGGGGTCAATTGATTTTAACCCAATAACAGCTTTGGTAACTTTTGCAGGGAATCAATGCAGATTAACTATTAGGGAATCAAAGCAGCTTTTGTAACTTTAGATGGGAATCAATGCGGATTAGTAGTTTTAACTAGAGATTCCTTGTCTATGGACTTAACAATTTTGGCCATTATGCCGAAAAAGTTAATCCTCACCTAATACTAGTGTGGAAGCTTCATCATGAGCAAATAATTTTTTATTATAAGGGTAATAAGGATCATCATTAGCAATAGAGGCTTCTGACGATGCCTTGGATTCTTGGTCATCTTTTTCTTCTTTTGAGTTAGCATTTGCAGCTTCTTCTTCATCCTTCCATTTTTATTTTAACAGTGCAATTATATAAGATTTGTTGAGACCATCAAAAGCATAGTTTTTTTTTTTTGGTCTTGGCAGAAGACTTAGCAAGTTTAGTAGCAGATGTGGTAGTCGGTGTAGTGGGTTGAGGCATGGCTGCCTGCCCATGGGGGTAAGCTAGAGTTTGAGCTTTAACATGAGTAATAATATTAACAGTGCTTTGAGTAGTAGTAGGGAACCCCTTGGTAACATTACCAATAACATCTTGAGTGTGGGAAAACTTGTCCCACCATTTAACAAACCATTGTTGAGTAAGAACATCACCATTCTTGACATATAGCTATTTCTAGATCCAGGGGACCTTGTAATTTTTAACGAAATTCAAGGCTATAGGAAACTTAGCACCATGTGCATATGTCTTATAAACACTTGGAAAGTACTTGAAGGAACCAATCATAGGTCTTGGAAAAATATCAATAACAGGGCCAAATTGTGTCCGACAATGGATGAACCAAAGGGGGAGTTGGGAACTGAAATTCTTATCAAAATTAACAAACTAGGAGTGGGTCATAGTTGCATCTTGGTGTAGCATGAACTTGAACCAAGCATGAACGTAATCATGGTAAGAAAAAGGAATAGTTAAACCCGGTAAAGGCTTTATAGCTGTGAGACGGTGTCCCTCAAAAAAGAGATTCAGGTACCTTTTAGGGCACCTCTCTTTTTGGGTAAGTGGTATGGAGTCACCATTTATTTATTTATGTACAAAAAATAAGAAAAACTAAATTCAAAGTTTTCGTGACTGAATGTTCCATTCATTGATTGAATAAATAAAAATACAAGTTTGAAAACTTGAACTTTACATGGCTTTGGGTCCTAGTTACAATCTACCAAATATACATGGCTTTTTTGTCCTAGTTACAATCTACCCAAAATAAAAATAAAGATAAAGCTAAGTCTACTTAACCAAAAATCTAAATCTGGAGGCTAAGTTACGGAATGGGAAGGTGTTAGGCACCCATTCTACCCAATGTACTATTTTATGCATGTTATGTATGATATGTTGAACATGTGAAATAAAATAATTACATAAAACCATTTATGAATGCATCCTCTTTTTAAAAAATTCAGATCTATTTTTATGATTAGAAGAAATTGATTTTGGCATAAAAAAAAATTAGATCTATTTTTGTTTGTGGAAAAGACTTTTGAAAAGAAAATTCAGATCTGTTTTTATATTTAAAAAAAAAATTTATGTGAAGAGGATCTCATTCAAAAAATAATTTCATGCTTCATGAGTCAATCAAATCAAACAACAATATATGATCTCCTTCTTTATTTCAAAAATCTACATGCATTAAAAAGTCAGATCTGTACCTAAAGAAGATACAAAATCCGTTTCCATTTTAAGAAAAACTCAGATTACATCTAATGTAGATCCCTTTTAAGATGTAGATCCATTTTTGTTTTGAAGAAAATTTAGATCTACATCCAAGAAAGATGTAGATCTGTTTTGTTTTGAAGAAAAAAAGAGTTGATTGTATGCAAATCTTTAAAACTAAGAAATAGATTATAGTAACAATAAAAAGAAGATCATATTTTTACAATCTACATTAACAAGTCAGAATACAAATGTGTAAAAACAAGAGAGCATACATCATCACGACTAGAGAAATATAAGAACAAAAGGATTAGAGAACAACCTCTTGCATGAGCACACTTTGTTCTTGAAAGGATTTTTTAGGGTTCAAAGAAATTTGTTCAATTCTCTTTGAAACCAAAAAAACCTAATTTAGGTAACAACACTCAGAGAAGGGATCAGAAAATATGGGTGATTCGAAAGCCCAAAATGTGTGCCTCTCAGAACGTAGCAGAAAATGTGTTGAATTATAAGGTTCAGTCTCTATTTATAGAGGTCAAAAATACCTAAAAATTAGGTATGGATGATTAGGGTTTGAATCCGGACGCATCTTTTTGCAAAAATTTCGAAAAGTGTGTGCATTATCATCACCCGAAGGCCATTGGGGCAAAGCCCATATGATGGAAATTCGGCACTTTCAAAGTGCCGTTCGGCATTCCAAAAGTGTCGAATTGGTCCTTGGATGCCTACCGCACTTTCGTGTTTGGGTGCCAATTAGACTCTCTTTCTAGGGTTTTTTGGCCAATCCTTGTATCTAAATGCATTTTCATCCTCCGTCTATGATTTTTTATCCTTTTATTTTTATTATTTTTTTTTTATTTTATAATTCAAGCATTTTAAGAACAATTATCTTGAATCAATTATCTTGACCCATTATCTCGTGGATAAATCCCATAAAATAGATCTTGATAAAGTTCAGATTATCCACAATTTTATTGTTATCCAATCATCCCTTTTATTCCTATGCATGCATCTCGATTTTAAACACTAATTATCAACCAATCACAAAATTATTTAATTAATTTTAATTGCTTGACCAATTAGAATTAATTTAAATTAATCGTGTGTGGTCGACTCTTCCTAAACACAATGCATATGGACCGTGCAAACTTGATGATGCATGTAATGCAAGAATGATTTTTTTGGGTACATGGATGGTCACTCCAGTCATTCTCCTTGATTAAATCATGAGTATGAAATCGAGTGTCTATAGAATGCCCCTCATTAACAGAGCTTGCAAAGAAAATGTCAATGTAAAACAAAGACACTGATTTCAGTGACCATGTTTCAATTGAGGTTCAATTTTTAAAGATTACTTAGCCTTCAAACCTAAAACTTTGGAACATAGAACTAGTGCCTTATCTTTTGACAACAAAATGAAAACACTAGACTTAGCTAGTAGTTGATGATTCTAGACATGATTCTTGACAATTAGGGTGACTAAAGGACTTTTCTATCCTAATCTTGAAAATGAAGTTGTCTGGGATGACGATCAAATGGATCTCCTCTAATTTGATCTAGAATTGTAATGTTGATCAAAGGTCCTCTTCTACTTCGATCTGGAATGGAATGAGGATCAAAGGTCCTCTTCTACTTTAATCTAGAATGGGATGACAATCAAAGGTCCTCCTCTACTTTGATCTGGAATTGTAATGTTGATCAAAGGGATCTCCTCTACTTCGATTTGGAACTAAAATGATAATCAAAGGGGTCTCCTTTACTTTGATTGAAGGAAAAAATCTGGTTTTGTATCTCATACAAAACACATAACGGAAGCAATAAACAAGGATCTATTTCATTCATGATTGATAACGTGTACGATGTAAATTTCAGAATTTAAGAACAAGATAGCGTACCTTGGTGTGGAGAAATTCAAAACGAAGATTAGAAGCACTTGGGAACACTTTTAATCTTCACTCCAATTCCACTTTACGCCCAAGATGTGTGGTCTCTCAATCAGTTTTCAAAGGGAGAATGAAAGTGTGTCTCACACTCTCTCACACACCGTTTCTTATTTCACTAATAAAAATTTTGTATGTTTTTCCCTTTATAAGTAACTGATTATCTAATTGGGCTGGCCTATTAGGCCTTTCCAATTGGGCTTTAATACCACTATATAAATATAATTGTACTCTACGCCTTATTAATAAATTATATCTCAAGACTTTATTATGCATGCAACCCCTTCATTAAAATATTCGTAGTAATTCAAAGTCATGAATATAGACTGCCACTTTGAAGATTACTACATCTTAATCCTTGAGTACCTGGTTTAATCCTTTACGTTATTCGTCATATATTTATGAAATCTAATTTCATAAATATATACTTTAGTAACTCCTTACTAAAGTGGTTGGGCCCAACACTCTGAATAACTAAATCCATTAAACTTATCTCAAGGGAATATTTTGTATCTCCATTAAGAGACTATGAATTCCATCTTGAGAATATATGTTCCATCAACACTAAATGCGGATGCTCAACATACTGAGGTTTTGACCGTAACTAATAGATCTCACTCCTGATATATCAAAGCAACCTACATCTCATGATCAGGTCCATTTTTCTCTCAGGATTTAGAGTTGATGTAAATAAAAGTCGTGAGATTTATTATTCATTTAACAGTCGTTAGGAGAATAATAAATCTCACAGCGGTCCAATTCAATATGTCTTAACTCTTAAAACATATCAACATACCAACTAGAAGTCTCCACTTCCATGATCAAGACAAATCATCTTAGTTGATATGTTATAGTCTTCGCAGATGAAACACCCAATTTCATCATCGACTACGAACTAAACTTCTGAGTTTACAAAGAACTTGTGATTTATATCTTTTGTGACTTTTCACATAAATCACATACAATGCATCTCATGGACTATGATAATGTCTTAGTTCATTTATAGATAGTCTCATATAATTAAACAATTTAATTATTAAATACATGCCAATAAATTGGGTTTTAGGGCATAAACCCCAACAATCTCCCACTTGCCCTCAAAGACAATTTATCATATATCTGACACTTATTTCCCTTTAGAGTAATTCATAATCACTCTAAGGCAAGGCTTGGAAACAAGTTACAGCCAAATTTATTGCATAAATTATCTTTTCTACTACTACTATTTCTCATGTACTCATATCTCTCTAATGAGAAGATATCATTTACACTTAATGTGTATCTTCACCACCTAGAGTGAACACATATCTTGAAGTTCAACTTCATAATGTGTATCTTCACTACCAAGGATGAACACATATCTTGAAGTCCAATTTCATGAATCACAATCAAACTACAAATCAGTATTTGCACATCCAGTAATGATCAAAACTTCACTTCTGTGGACAAGCATATAACACCTTATTCCCATAAGATATTTGAGTATATGCTTTACTCCCGCTAAATTAAATGATCTTTGATTCAATTGATATTTGCTTACTATGCCCATCGTAAAATAGATATTTAGCCTAGCATGTAGCATAGTATAAAGACTTCCTATCTATTTGATATAAGGGACCGTCTTAATATGCTCTTCCTTTTATATGTCTTAGGACCACAATCCTATATAAAGGAACTTCAAACTTAAAAGGAAAGAATCCTTTCTTGAAGTATTATATGCTATACTTGGCTAGAAACTAATCTATTTAAGCAGTTTGAGATAGACCCAACATCCTAATTTCTGAATTATAACAAAGTTTAATTCTTAGGATGTGACCAGTCTTTCCCAAGTACTTTATATCAAACAGGACTAGACAACCAAAAACACATTGATGACAATAAATCAACATCATTCTAAATGATTAGAATGTCATCAACATACATTAAGAAATTTATTATTCTATATAGCTATACACACATAAGGCCTTTTAATATTTGATCAAAATCAAACAATTTGATTTCTTGATCAAAGATAATATTTTATGATTTAAATGCTTGCTTTAATCCTTAAATGGAATTTAAGGAACTTGCAATCTAAATACTACCGTTTCTTTGCTATGTACAAGTCTAGTTACATCATATAGACGTCTTCCTCAAGATTGCTACTAAAAGAAGCTTTCTTGATATCCATTGTCATATTTCATCCAAATAAAATATAATAGATAAGAGAATCTAGATAAAATCAAACTTGACTATTGGTGAAAAAATCTTTTCATAGTCGAACCATTTCGTTCTGAATAAATATTTTCACCATTAGTCTTGACTTTGAAGGTTTGCACCTTCAAATCTATCAATCTCAATTTTTTCTTGTAGACCTATTTGAGAACAATAGGCTTAATGCCATTAAGCTCCTCTACAAGTTCTAGACTTTAAATAGAATCTAATTCTATTTACATAACCTTGATCCAGTAATCCATATTTATATCATCTATTGCCTCAACGTAGGACCGAGGATCAAATTCATATCCTTGTGGAATGACTTCAAAAGTTTATTCCAAAAGTATGAATTTATTTGATAATTGATAATCCTCCCACTACGATATTGTATTGGTGTATTAGCTATATATCTAGAATAATTCCTTGTGATGTATCTAATACAACCATCTCATTTCTAAATGTAAATCATAGTTGTCTTACAACAAATTCTGACATTTTTCTTCTAGAACGATTCTATGTATAGCTTTAAGATTATTCACATAGTCATCATCAAGAACTTTGTATTTGTACTTTACAAACATCTTATCTTCTTTATGACTACCAAAACAATCTTTTGAAATTCCTTTTGGATACCCAACATAAACACACATTTTTCTACCTTTTGATTTCATTTTGTTAGACTTCCTTTCTAGCACAAGTGCTGGACATCCCCAAAAGTGGAAGTATCATATACTAGGTTTTTACCTAATCCACAATTTGACAAATGTCTTAGGAACAAACTTTTGAAATCAATTTTAGAAAATGTATAGTAATACATAGAGTATATCTCCAAAAGAAATAAGGAAATGGAAATACTTATCATGTACTTTACTATTTCTAAAAGAGTCCTATTCCTCCTTTATGTATGCACTGACTTAAAGAAGTCATTGATATTATATTCATTTACAATAAAGGAACCCTAGATCATATTATCCTCTAAATAGAATTCATAGATTGAAAATTTAACAAATAATGGTTCTAAAAGCCCATCTTTCAACAATCTTGAATATCATTTAGATTAATAAGATCTAGACATAAGTGCCAAAAACATACAATACCAAAGGATGAAAACTTTCTCTTTAAAAAGTAAAATATGTAAATCTCCATCTAGAAAACAATCATGGACAAAACTTAGCTTTACCAAAACGGAAACACTTTCCTTTTGGTCATACTTTTGAGTCTAATTTCCTTTTGGCAACTACTAGGGCAAATAGCTTGCCCAACTGTTTGGTATTTTAATTCCTCTTCTTACCACATTTTCCTTTCGGTCTAGGCTAAGAATTTGAATTAAATCATATTGATCCTAGCCTTAGCTTTTAGGATGTCTTCCGTTGTGTAGAACTCACTCATCAATTCAGATAATATAAAAGAAATTTATTTTCAAAACAATCTGAATTGGTCAAATGATTCTAACATGGACTTATGGATCATATCCATATGAGATTAACATTTAATCTCTATATCCAAGAATTCCAATTCATTTTAAAATGAAAATATTTTCATAAAATGATATAGAATTGGAACTACTTAAGCTTTTCTTGGCACTCAATATGACTTATATTAAATATCGTCTAGTAGCATGATATTTTATACCAAACATCTCATTTAGACTTAATACAAAGTCTAAGTCTAGTACTAACTCTTGTATCTCATGCTGTAGCACATTTGAGATAAAAGCCAATGTAACATATTAGCATTTCAATGGAGATTATGATCATATCATAAGCCATCTTCCATCAATGCATCATGCATAAGAAATTATGATAATGCTGAATTGAAACATATATATGTACTTCAGCTCCTTAAGCACCATGTCCAAAATTATATCTTAATTAATGTGATTCAATAAAAAAAATAGTTAGAGAACAAAAATTTATGGCAACTTCAATTCGAGACTATGAACATAATTACAGGGACATTATATTTTTCATCCATAACCATATAGTATAAAACCCGAAAAACATACTATACTAGGTGCAACGACAACCTAATCCCGCAATTAATATTCCTCAGCATAGAGTGAATACCAACCACTACGATCAGGCGAGAATTACTCTCATTATTAATGCTATCATGGTAACTCTTACCAAACAAAATAATTTGCCGCTATTTCTTTGGCCTCTAAGTGATAATAGCAAGAACTCAGCATAGAGGATACTATCAAACTTAGTCTAGTGTACACCATTGCCTAGAATCATGTGTAGCCACATTTCATCCCTTTAAACAGGCTTATTATGTAGTGCCATGATACTAAACACCCTCCGCATGGAATGCAAAGCTCGAGGCTAAGACAAGGTGTTTGATCAAACTACTATAAACCAAGAAATTCAATCCTGTAGTACCATGAAATAAATACTCTCCGCATGGAATGCTAAGCTCGAAGCAAAGACAAAGTATATATTTCACACTACTATGAACCAACAATGGAGGCCGTGAGATCCAACCCTTATATCTCTCTCCCACTAGAAATTTTAAAACAAGTGGATTGTCCTAAAAACATTGTGATCTAATCACAAATTTAACCCTACACATCAAATGTGTTTAATTGTTTAAATTCGATGTGATGTTACTAAGTCACGTCACTTTAGTGTAACGAACATTCGCTTAATCACAAAAAAGTTTAACCTTGTAATCCGTGAAGTAAATACCCTCCGCATGGAATGCAAGACTCGAAGTCAAGACAAGGTATTTATTCGCATTACAATAAACTTAATAAAAGGGTTATTTAAGCACTCCCACTCGTTATTTGGGTTTTTCTTAAATAATTGTGATCCCATCACAACTAATAACCTTGCACTTGTTCAAGACTCTTTCCTTAATTTACTAAACAAAAGGTTCTAATCTCATTAGAAATTATATAACTTTTTAATTAGAATTTTAATCTCATTAAAACCCTCTAATTAAAATAAATTAAGGACTAAGAGTTCTATTTAACTAACATCTTTGATCTCAGTAGGTCTTTTAGTTAGATAATAATTAATAAATATCCATAACTTTTAAGAACTATAAAATTAATCATATAGCCTTGTTTTTATTAAAGTTTTAACACTTAGTCAAAAACAAGTGAAAATTCAAAATTCAGTGCCTTTGATCGGTCGAAAGGAATTCTCGATCGATCGAGACTCGCAAAACTGATTTTTTCAGAATTTTCAGGTAACAGTTTTTGACATCTTCATTGTTCTGCCATCAAAAACACTTTTTGATTTTATCAATGAAGATTTACAGATCAAGAACCATAATAATGCTAGACACGTGAAAAAATATAATCCTAATCTCATTAAGAATAAATTTCATTAAACTAGCATTAACAAATATAAATATATATAACGTAATAAAAACCTTTATTACATATAAAAATTTATATTATATTATATATAATATAATATATAAATTAATATATGTAATATATAATTATTACACTATATATATATAATATAATATAATATACCTATATATGTACTTAACATATATATATATATATATATATATATATATATATATATATATATATATATATATATTATGGCCCACGGTTGAAAGCTTGGTGTGCAAATTCAAGATTTTGAATAGTCAACCCACATTCAAACCATGCAAGCCATATAAACCAAGAACCCATTAGTAGAACACATGCAAGATATTTATTCCATGCAAAGCCATGCACCAATTCCAAGCAATCACTCCAAGCCAAATGGTGTAAGTCAATTCAAGGTTTTTTGACAAATGCATAACTGCCAATCAATAACTACCATGCTATTGTACCGCCATGTTGAATCACACGGTAAAGGACAATCAATGCAATCCGTGGGACAAGAAGACAATTACCATCCCACTTGACAGTTATTCTTTTATTCAAAAACTATATCCTTGTAAAGATTCTCTTCATTATATCCAAATGATGCAGAAAATTAAAAGGCAAAGATAACGGTTTTCTTAAATTCTAAAATTCAATCACACGCTATACAATCATGATATAAAAACCTGGCTCTGATACCAATTGAAGGAAAAAATCTGGTTTTGTATCTCATACAAAACACACAGCGAAAGCAATAAACAAGGATCTATTTCATTCATGATTGATAACGTGTACTATGTAAATTTCAGAATTTAAGAACAAGATAGCGTACCTTGGTGTGGAGAAATTCAAAAAGAAGATTAGAAGCACTTGGGAACACTTTTAATCTTCACTCCAATTCCACTTTATGCCTAAGATGTGTGGTCTCTCAATCAGTTTTCAAAGGGAGAATGAAAGTGTATCTCACACTCTCTCACACACCGTTTCTTATTTCACTAATAAAAATTCTGTATGTTTTTCCTTTTATAAGTAACTGATTATCTAATTGGGCTGGCCTATTAGGCCTTTCCAATTGGGCTTTAGTGTGTGGCTTGGAGTGGGACCAAAAGGGACCAATAAGACACTAGCTCCAATGGGCCTTGGGCTTTTCCGTCAACTCTTTACAAGCCCAAAGTTACCATTAATTATATTTAATACCACTATATAAATATAATTGCACTCTAGGCCTTATTAATAAATTATATCCCAAGACTTTATTATGCATGCAACCCCTTCATTAAAATATTCGTAGTAATCCAAAGTCATGAATATAGTTGCCACTTTGAAGATTACTACATCTTAATCCTTGAGTACCCGGTTTAATCCTTTATGTTATTCGTCATATATTTATGAAATTCAATTTCATAAAATATACTTTAGTAACTCCTTACTAAAGTGGTTGGGCCCAAACACTACGAATAACTAAATCCATTAAACTTATCTCAAGGGAATATTTTGTATCTCCATTAAGAAACTATGAATTCCATCTTGAGAATATATGTTCCATCAACACTAAATGCGGATGCCCAACATATGCGAGGTTTTGATCGTAACTAATAGATCTCACTCACTGATATATCAAAAGCAATGTTATCTCGCATGGTAAGTCCATTATTCTCTCAGGATTTAGAGTTGATGTAAATAGAAGTCGTGAGATTTATTATTCATTTGACAGTCGTTAGGAGAATAATAAATCTCACAGCGGTCCAATTCAATATGTATTAACTCTTAAAACATATCAACATACCAACTAGAAGTCTCCACTTCCATGATCAAGACAAATCATCTTAGTTGATATGTTATAGTCTTCGCAGATGAAACGCCCAATTTCATCACCGACTACGAACTAAACTTCTAAGTTTACAAAGAACTTGTGATTTATATCTTTTGTGACTTTCACATAAATCACATACAATGCATCTCATGGACTATGATAATGTCTTAGTTCATTTATAGATAGTCTCATATAATTAAACAATTTAATTATTAAATACATGCCAATAAATTGGGTTTTAGGGCATAAACCCCAACATTGATGACGATCAAAGGTCCTCCTTTACTTCAATTTGGAACTGAAATGATAATCAAAAGGGTCTCCTCTACTTTGATCTGGCTTTGGAATTATGATCAAAGGGATCTCCTCTACTTCGATAATCTAGAACTGAAATGATGAACAAGGGGATCTCCTCTACCTCGATAATCTGGAACTAAAATGATGATCAATGAGTCAAAATTTTAAATTAGACTTTAACTGACAGGTGCTTCATGGTCGCACTGTTTCTGAGATGTGTCATTTTCATTTGCTCACTCTTAATTTGAATGTTGTCAAAAAAAGCTTAATTAACAAAAGATTTTTCTTTTGAGAAACATTTGATCTTTGAAAATTGGAAGTTTTGAAATTCTTATTTCAAATTCTAAGACTTTGGAACTTAGAAAATTTTTTATTTGAAATCTGAAATTTTGAGCCTTAGAATTTTGAAAATTACAACTTGAAATTTTGATCATGAAATCTGAATTTTGGAAATTAAAAAGAAAAAAAAAAGCTAGAGATTTGGGTTTTTCAAATTTGGGCATTGAGAATGTGAAATTGAAAGCTTGTGAATGAAAATTTTGGATTTTTAGAAGATACTTGAAGACTTTTGGAAAAAAAAAGATTTTTTTTTTTTGGGGTTGACCGAGTCAACTTAGTTTGACTGAGTTAACTCAGCTTTTGTTGAGTTTAAAAGTGTGGGGGCCGAAGTTTTGGCCCCCCACTTCATTGTTTATCTCTTTTTGCTTTTTAGCCTCATCTTCCATCAACTTCTCTTCCTCCATTGGCAATATTCACTTTCTTCTTCCCCTAGATTTTTCTTCTTCATTTCACCATTTCTTCTCACAAAAAACACTTTTCTAAGCTTCTCAACTCTCCTTCATCTATCTCTATCAATATTTCTTTAGATCTTTGTGTTTTGGGCATTTTCATCCCATACCCATTTTGGTGAAAACCCATCTTTCAAATCCATTTTTCTTTGAATCAAGATGGATTCTTCTTCCAAAGGACCTTCTTTTCTTACTTTTCATGGTAAGAAATATATTCCAACATTTGATTGGCATGAGGAGGATGGACTTCTTCAAGACCCTAGGACCCATGCTCCATATTGTCATGTAGACACCAAGGTGAGTTTCTCTTTTGGTTCTTTGCTTAGAAAACTTTTGTTGCATGTTTTGTTGAAAGTTTCATGGTTTTGTCATTTGGTTGTTTTAAATTTGGGGTATTGTTTGATTGGTTATGTTGCAAAGTGTTGACTTTGGAGCATTCTTGAAGTATCATTTTTGTGATCATGATGCAATTTGGATAATGTGGGTGGCTTATGGAATTTTGACAATGTAGGTAGAAATTGATGTTGTTGGATGAATTTTGGTTTGGATTTTGGGAGTATTGACATTGTTCATGATAGATATGGAAAAAGTTTATTGGCATGTGTAAACTTTGTTTTATGAACATGGCAAATTTTTGTGGGTACGGAATTTTTTTTTTTTGGATATGGAAAAATTTTGGGCATGAAATTTCGAAAGAAATTTGTTGGGCATGTGATGTTGATTCTTGGAAATTTTGTGTGGTTATGATCTTGGCTATGTGAGAATTTATTTGCGTGTGAGAATGAGGGATTTTTTTTGGTCATGTAGGGTTTTTTTTGTGGAAAATTTTGGTAGTTGTGCATGGTGTTAGGATTTGTGCCCTTAAATCCTATTGTATGATGCTATGTATGATATTATGTATGACTTTATGTATGACATGATGTATGACATGATGTATGACTTAATATTGTGATTGATAAAGTTATTTTATTATTATCTAAAATAATGGTAACATGAATATGGGACATTATCATATAGTCCATGAGATGCATTGTATGTGATTTATGTGAAAAGTCACAGAAGATGTAAATCACAAGTTCTTTGTAAGCTCAGAATTTATAGTTCGTAGTCAGTGATGAAATTGGGCATTTCATCTGTGAAGACTATAACATGTCAACTAAGATGATTTGTCTTGATCATGGAAGTGGAAACTTCTAGTTGATATGTTGATATGTTTTAAGAGTTAAAACATATTGAACAGGACCGCTGTGAGATTTATTATTCTTCTAACGACTGTCAAATGAATAATAAATCTCACGACTTCTATTTGCATGAACTCTTAATCCTGAGAGAATAATGGACATGATCATGAAGTGTAGGTTGCTTTGATATATCAGGAGTGAGATCTGAAGTGACGGTTAAAACCTCAGTATGTTGGGTAGCCACATTTAGTATTGATGGAACATATATTCTCAAGATGGAATTCATAGTCTCTTGATAGAGATATAAAATATTCCCTTGAGATAAGTTTAATGGTTTTAGTTATTCAGAGAGTTAGGCATAACCACTTTAGTAAGAAATTACTAAAGTATATATTTATGAAATTGGATTTCATAAATATATAATGAATAACTTTAAAGAATTAAACCATGTACTCAAGGATAAGATGTAGTAATTTACAAAGTGGCAGTCTACATTTATGACTTTGTGTTACTATGAATATTTTATGAAGGGGTTACGTGTATAATAAAGTCTTGGGATATAACTTATTAATAAGGCCTAGAGTGCAATTATATTTATATAGTGGTATTAAATATAATTAATGGTAACTTTGGACTTGTCAAGAGTTGACAGAAAAGCCCAAGGCCCAAGGCCCATTGGAGCTAGTGTCTTATTGGTCCCTTTTGGTCCCACTCCAAGCCACACACTAAAGCCCAATTGGAAAGGCCCAATAGGCCAGCCCAATTAGATAATCAGTTAGTTATAAAGGGAGAAACATATAAAATTTTTATTAGATGAGATTAGAAAAGAAAAAGAAACGATGTGTGAGAGAGTGTGAGACACACTTTCATTCTCCCTTTGAAAATTGATTGAGAGACCACACATCTTGGGCGTAAAGTGGAATTGGAGTGAAGATTAAAAGTGTTCCCAAGTGCTTCTAATCTTTGTTTTGAATTTCTCCACACCAAGGTACGCTATCTTGTTCTTAAATTCTGAAATTTACATTGTTCACGTTATCAATCATGAATGAAATAGATCCTAGTTCGTTGCTTCCGCTGTGGGTTTTGTATGAAATACAAAACCAGAATTTTTCCTTCACATGGATATGTGAAGAACTTTGGTTATGGTGAGATTTTGGTGCGGCATTGATTTTCTTTTGTGGTGGTAGGGCATTGACTTTTTTGGGCACATGAGAATTTTTGGACATGGGGTTTTGGTCATGGGAATTTTTTGGACATGGAAATTTTTGATCATATGATTTTGGTCATGGAATTTAATGGGCCAAATTTGTGTGTTGTAGAGCCTCAAGAGTCAAGGTAGTCTCCAAATGTTGAAAGGTGCATGGGCAGCGTTGTTTCCTAGCATCAAAAGCATTATCAATGAAGCAGGCTTGGGTACTTTCTTCAAAGCCCTATTGAATCATGAGACTTATGAGTACAAAGATCTTTAGTTACTTCTTACTTTGGCAGAGAGCTTTTGGGACACTACTTGCACCTTCCATTTTCCAGGTATTAGGGAGGTAATGTTGACACCTTATGACTTCTCTGTTAGCATTGGTTTGAGGTTGGGTGGTGAGAGAATTCTTGTCAATGATTTCTTTAGTTCAGCCGAACTAAAAAAACTTCTAAGTGTAGTGCCTTCTAGAATGAGGAGTAGCAATATCCCGTTGTCTTGGTTATGTGAAAGTATTCCTCATTGTGAGACTGCAGCAAAAGGCGCCCGCATGTTCATGCTTCTTTTTATTGGAACTTTCTTGTGTTTGGATTTAGGCAGTACCATAAATTTGCGCTACCTAGAAAGTTTGAAAAGAGTTCGACAAATCCGTAATTATGACTAGGGCGGCATGGCTTAAGCCACTCTGATGCACTTCATGACCCAACTCTCTAGGCGGAGTCTTTCAAGCTTAGGTGGGGCTCCATTAGTATGGAAGGTGAGGTATGGAATTTTTTTTGGCTATGTGTAAGTTTTGGGAAATTATCTTTGGTTTTATGGTAATGGTGTTGTGGTGATTTCAAGTCTAGATGTACGAGTATTTTGGAGTGGGCATGAAACACAAGAGGAAGTTGTTGGCATTTTTCCTAGATTTCTTCGTCGGTTGCCCCATTATCATTTGTCTACACTCTCCAGGCATTCTTTGGAGAGTTGGTGCTTGGTGATTGACAATCTGGCCATTGATGATGTGAGTTCTTTCTCCTTCTCCTTTTCAATCTTCAGCACTTGGTTATGATTCAATCTCTTCTCTTTTTGAGCTCATTTTTATAATTTTTCAAATGAACTTAAATCCTTAGGCTGGATTTGAGGGGTATGCTGAGTGTGAGCGGGCTCTAGAATTGAATGGCTGTCAAGTGTTGTTTGAATGTAGGCATGGAAAGTATTGATTTCTTGGTGATCGGGTATTGCCCCAAGTTGAACACGTATATCCTTCTACAACAACTCCAATTCCTCCTTGTCCCTCCATTCGGTTAGCTAACTTTTTGACTGATGAAGAGATTGCTCAGGCTCGTGTAGGCTTTGTTGTTCCAGGAATAGAAGGATCTTATTCTGAATTTATCAAAACTCGCCTGCAAGGTTGCTTGTCTAATCAAAGGGTACTTATTTTCTTTTCTAAAGTCAAATCTTCATTTTGCAAATTCTTTCCATATTTCTGCTTGGTGACAAGATTTGCATGTTGGATTTTCAGCCTCCACCTTCTAAAGGAGAGGAAGAGGGAGATGAAGAGGAAGAAATTCCTTCTCCTCATCATGCTAGTAGTTCTTCTAGTTCTTTTGCAGAGACTTATCCTCATTTTTGTTGGGGACATATTTTTATGTAATTGGCATATCCTTTGACAAAACGCACTTTACTTGTATTTGGGTAAGTCTAAATAGGTTCAAGATAATCATTACAAGTAGTTAAATTGAAGACATGAAGATTACTCAAGAACTGCTCAAGAAAGGTGCAAACTGCAGGTCTTGATTCCTCCTTGACAGAAGCTCGATCTGTCGAGATTCATTAAAGCTCGACAGATGTCTCGATCGATTGAGCTTACGGGATTCAGACTATAGCCAACAACGTTTTTATTCTAAAAGGTTATTTGTTTATGGGTTTATATAATCCTTATTGGACTAGGAAAACCCAAGGTTTGTGTAAACCTATTTGGAATAGGAGAGCCCATTAAGCTCCTATTTAAAGGAGGTGGAAAAAGAAAAACCTAACCCTAGAAAGCTTCATTAGGTTTTCTTTTTGAAACCCTAGCCTCCTTCTACAAAAGAAAGAGTTCTTGCTGCGTTTCTTGTACGCCTTTGGGTTCTGTAACCAAGCAAAGTCTCTTGCACCAACATTGAAGATCTTATTGGTGTTTCTATGTGAAGCTGTTGCAAATCAACTACAACAATCAAAGGGTTGCTGTGGAGTTAGTCACGTACTGGGATTCGTGCAAAGGAGTAAGTCGCGTATTGGGATCCGCGCAATTGGTTACTCATGTACTAGAAGCTGTGCATTGAAAAAAAGAGATTGTCACTATAGAACAAGTCCAATTGGGTATTGGGGTAAGGGTTCAACTGTAGGTTGGTATAAGGTACTGAAATTCCTTTACTTGTAACCGCTTGTTGTGATAATAGTGGATTCTCGGGAGTGGTGACCTTAAAATCACCCGGTGGGGTTTTTGCCTTGGAGGTTTTCCCCATTCGTAAACAAATCACCGTGTCAATTTATTTTCCACTGCACTTTAGTTTATTGGTGATTTGTTTGTGCTATCACGCGTTTGCATATTAAATTGATTAATTAATTAAACTTGGCTAATTAATCAATTAATCCATCACAAAGGGGTCAATACATTTTTGGCCTATCAATTTTCCGGCATGGCACTATAATGTGATGAATCCTGATGGAACGTATAGTTCCATGCCCTTGAATAGGCCAGAGCACATGCCAAATATTCCTTGGCCAGATCCGATGTGTTCTTAAATTTTCAGCCCTTTTTCCTCATTTCTTCTTACGTTATTGAATGCTTCATGATCTGGCAAATTTGTGCTTCAAGTTGATGTGGATCTCGTAGAAGAAAGCATGTGGATGATTCGAGGCTTGCAGTCATTGGCTCGTACTTAATCTTCCCAATATGTCCTCAATGATGCAAGCTAGGTATTGTTGGAAAAACTGGTTTTGTATCTCATGCAAAACACACAGCGGAAGTAACAAACATAGATCTATTTCATTCATGATTAATAACATGCACTATATAAATTTTAGAATTTAAGAACAAGATAGCGTACCTTGGAGTGGTGAAATTCAAAAAACAAAAGATTAGAAGTACTTGGGAACACTTTTAATCTTCACTCCAATTCCACTTTACGCCCAAGAAGTGTGGTCTCTCAGTCAGTTTCCAAGGGAGAATAATCGAGTAGCTTCACTCACACATACACACCATTTCACGATGATGTTTCTCTTTTTCCTTTTTTCTTCTTATAAAATTCGGTATGTTTCTCCCTTTATAACTAACTGATTATCTAATTGGGCTAGCCTATTGGGCCTTTGCAATTGGGCTTTAATGTGTGGCTTGGAGTGGGACCAAAAGGGACTAATAAGACACTAGCTCTAATGGGCCTTGGATTTTTTCTGTCAACTCTTGACAAGTCCAAAATTACCATTAATTATATTTAATACCACTATATAAATATAATTGCACTCTAGACCTTATTAATAAATTATATCCCAAGACTTTATTATACATGCAACCCCTTCATAAAATATTCGTAGTATCATAAAGTCATGAATGTAGACTGTTACTTTATAAATTACAACATCTTATCATTGAGTACCCAGATTAATCCTTTAAAGTTATTCATCATATATTTATGAAATCCAATTTCATAAATATATACTTTAGTAACTTCTTACCGAAGTAGTTAGACCTAGCTCTCTGAATAACTGAACCCATTAAACTTATCTCAAGGGAATATTTTATATCTCCGTTAAGAGACTATGAATTCCATCTTGAGAATATATGTTCCATCAACACTAAATGTGATTGCCCAAAATACTGAGATTTTGACCGTTACTTTAGATCCCACTCCTGATATATCAAAGCAACCTACACTTCATGATCAAGTCCATTATCCTCTCAGGATTAAGAGTTCATGTAAAAAGGAAGTCGTGAGATTTATTGTTCCATTGACAGTCGTTAGGAGAATAATAAATCTCACAGCGGTCCAGTTCAATATGTCTTAACTCTTAAAACATATCAACTAGAAGTCTACACTTCCATAATCAAGAAAAATCATCTTAATTGATATGTTATAGTCTTCGCAAATGAAATGCCCAATTTCATCACCGACTACGAACTACAATTTTAAGTTTATAAAGAACTTGTGATTTATATCTTCTATGACTTTTCACATAAATCATATACTATGCATCTCATGAACTATATGATAATGTCTCAATATTCATGTTACCATTATTTTAAATAATAATAAAACAATTTTAGTAAACAAAACATTAAGTCATACATAATGTCATACATAGCATCATAAAATAGGATTTAAGGGTACACATCCTAACAATCTCCCACTTGCCCTAAAGACTATTGTGCACTAATCTAACTCTCATTCCCTCCAAATGTGACTAAAAAGTCCTTTGAGGTAAGACTTTGGTAAAGGGATCTGTTAGATTATTTACACTTTCAATCTTTGCTACCACAACATCTCCACGAGCAACAATGTTTCGAATGATGTGGTACTTCCTCTCAATGTGCTTTCCTTTCTTGTGATTTCTTGGATCTTTGGATTGTGCAACCGCTCCACTATTGTTGCAAAACAATGTGATAGGAACTTGTTCCATTCTCATAACACCAAGATCAAAAAGGAATTTCTTGAGCCAAACAGCCTCCTTTGCTGCCTCACAAGCAGCAACATATTTGGTTTCCATGGTGATGTCTGCAACAAGATTGCTTAACACTCCTCCAAGTTATGGCTCCACCTCTCAAGGTGAAAACACATCCTGAAGTGGATTTTCTAAAATCTAGATCTGATTAAAAGTCTTAATCTGTATAGCCAATGGGAATCAAATCCTCACTATGGTAAACAAGCATATAATTTCTCGTTCTCCGTAAATACTTGAGAATATGCTTTACTGCTTGTCAATGTTTTGGTCCTAGATTTGATTGATATCAGTTGACCATGCCAACTGAATAATAGATATCTGGTCTAGTACAAAGCATGGCATACATGAGACTTCCCATTGCAGAAGCATAAGGAACTTGTCTCATCATATTTTCTTCCACTTGAGTCTTAGGCCTTTGGTCATTAGACAGAGGAACTCCATATCTAAAAGGAAGCAATCTTTTCTTGGAGTTTTGCATGCTAAACTGTTCTAGAACCTTATCTATATACCCAGCTTGTGATAAGCCTAACATATTATTCTTGCGATCTCACCAAAGCTTGATTTCTAGAATAAAGTTAGCCTCACCCAAGTCCTTCGAATCAAATTGGCTTGACAACCAAACTTTAACCAGTGACATTGCCCCTACATCATTCCCAATGAGTAGAATATCATCAACATAAAGCACTAGGAACATTACTACTTTGTCTCAACGTCTTTTGTACACACATGGTTCATCAAGATTTTGTTTAAAACCAAATGACTTGATTGCTTAATCAAATATGATGTTCCATGACCTAGATGCTTGCTTAAGTCCATAAATTGACCTTTTCAACTTGCATACCATATGCTCTTGGTTCTTTGCAATGAAACCTTCTGGTTGCATCATATAGATTTCTTCTTCAAGATTGCCATTAAGAAATGCAGTATTGACATCCATTTTCCAAATCTCATAAATATAATGAGTAGCAATGGATAAGAGAATTCTGATAGATTTAAGCATGACCACTAGTGAAAAGGTTTCTTCATAATCACTACCTTCTTTTTGTGTATACCCTTTCGCCACTAGTCTTGCTTTGAAGGTTCAACCTTTCCATCTGTCCCTCTCTTCCTCTTGTAAACCCATTTGCAACCAACAGGTTTAATGCCGATAGGCGCCTCTACAAGATCCCATACTTGATTGGAATACATAGAATCCAATTCAGATTTCATAGCTTGGACCTAATGATGTGCATCTATATCATTCATTGCCTCCTCATAAGTGTAAGGATCCGATTCAGCCTCTTCTGAGATAGCTTCATAAGTTTCTCCAAAACCTATATATCTTATAAAAGGCCGAACAATTCTCCCACTACGATGAGGCACCTGTATACTAGACATCTCATGAGCAGTATCTTGTAGGGTATCTAATACAGCCACATCATCCCTAGTTTCATTAATTGGTTGTTTAACTACAGGTTCATTCATTTCAGCCAAGACAACTCTACTTCTAGGAGTAAAATTATTCATATAGTCATATTCCAAGAATTTGGCATTTGTTCTAACAAACACTTTATTATCCTTATGACTATAGAATAAACCTCCAACAGTTCCTTTTGGATACCCTACAAAAAATACCACTTCCTTTTGGCCTTTATGTGTCTACCTAGTTGATTTTCAACTTCAGCCCTAAACTCTTTGAACTTTTCAAAAATTTCGGACTTCCATTTCATTAGGTACATATAACCAAATCTAGAGTAATCATCAGTGAAAGTAATGAAATACTCAAAGTCACCTCTTGCTTAGATTGACATAGGACTACATACATCTGAATGTACTAGTTCTAGCAAATCTTGGGCTCTTCTACCTTTTGCATTAAAAGGCCGTTTGGTCATTTTACCTTCCAAACAAGATTCGTAAACTAGAAAATCATCAAAGTCTATAGGCCCTAAGAGTCCATCTTTGATAAGTCTTTGAATTTTGTTTGAATTAATATGACCTAAACACAAGTGCCAAAGATATGCTTCACTTGTAGAAGGAAACTTTCTCTTTAATGATTTTACATGAGAGTTATTATTTAATTCAGAATTATATAATTCATGCTTATCAGGAGTTAAAATATAAAGACCATCCACAATATTGCCAGAACATATAAACACTTTACCCTTCTTTATTACAACATTGTCTTTAAGGATAACACAATATCCATGTTTACCTAAATAAGTTGCAGAAATTAAATTCCTACGAACATTTGGTACATAAAGACAATCTTCCAATATTAAAACCCTAGACTCAAAGCATAAATTAACAACTCCAACAGCTACAACCGAAATCTGCTCCCATCTGCTAAGGTAAGAAACAATTCCCCTTCATTCAACTTTCTGGTCTCCTGGAACCCCTGCAAAGAATTGCAGATATGATTAGTACAACCTGAATCCACACACCAGGAATCTGTGGGATTTTGTACTAAACATATTACAAGGAGGAATGAACTTATCATACCCTTATTATTGGCAACCTTGAATTTTGGACAATTTCTCTTCCAATGTCCTTTCTTACCACAATGGAAACACTTTTCTTTGATTTTCTTTCCTTTGTTGGCAACTCCTAAGGCAATTTGTTTACCATCTTGCTTAGTGAAGTCCTTCTTCTTATTCTTCTTCTTACCCTTGCCTTTCGACTTAGGTTGAGAAGTAGAAACTTCACCCATATTGGCTTCAACACTAGATGTACCAAGGATGCCTTCCGCCTCTACCAACTCATTCATTAATTCAGACAATGAATAAATCTTTTTGTTCATATTATAATTGAGTCTAAATTCCTTGAATGATTCCGGTAGTGACTAGAGTATCATATCCACTTGGAATTCTCCATCAATATCGGCACCTAAAACCTCCAATGTATTCAGATTAGAGATCATTGTAAGACAATGCTCTCTCACTGAACTGCATTCATCTATTTTGGTATTATAAATTTGCCTCATGGTTTCTTACCTTGCAGAACGGCCTTGCTCACCAAACATCTCCTTCAGACTTAGCATAATGTCCGAAACTAGTTCTACATCCTGCATTTGATGCTGTAGAACATTTGCGATAGATGCTAGGATGTAGCACTTGGCCATTTCATTAGATTTCTGCCAACGATCATATTGTTGTTTTTCCTCAGAAGGAGCATCTAATGAAGGAAAGCTAGGACATGATTGAGTAAGCACATATTTGTGCTCTTCAGCTGTAAGAACAATGTCCAAATTTTTTTTCCAGTCAACATAGTTGGATTCAGTCAGTTTGTTTTGATTAAGAATGGTAACAAGTGGGCTAAATGATGCCATGTTCAAATCTGAAAATAATAAACATTAATATAATAAGTAAACTAGACATTATCAATTTAGCATATAAACATATAGTATGGAACCTTAATAAAACCAACCTTAATAAAATCATAACATAATATATGCAACGACAACCCAATCCCATATTCAATATCCCTCAGTATAGAGTGAACATTAAATACTATGATTGATTGAGAATTATTCTCATTATTAGTGCTATCATGATAACTCTTATCAAACACTAATAATATGTTATTTTACATTTAGCCTCTAAGTAATAATAGTAAGAACTCAGCATAGAGGATACTATAATACTTAGTTTAGTGTATACCATTGTCTAGAATCATATGTAGCCACATTTCATCCCTTTAACAGGCTTATTTTGTAGTACCGTGATAAAAACACCCTCTGCATGGAATGCAAAGCTCAAGGCTAAGACAAGGTGTTTCATCAAACAACTATAAACCAGGAAATTCAATCTTGTAGGACCATGAAATAAATACTCTCTGCGTGGAATGCTAAGCCCGAAGCAAAGACAAAGTATATATTTCACACTACAATGAACCAACAATGGAGGCCGTGAGATCCAACCCTTGTATCTCTCTCCCACTAGATATTTTCAATTAAATTTTTTTAAGATCAAGAACCATAATAATGCTAGAAACCCTTGAAAAACATAATCTTAATCTCATTAGGAATAAATTTCATCAAACTAGCATTAACATATATAAATATATATATATATATATATAATGTAATATAAACCCATATTACATTTAAAAATCCATATTATATTATATATAATATAATATATGTAATATATAATTATTACATTATATATTATTATTATATGTAAACCTATATACGAATTATACATGCAGGTTGAATCCTTTATATTAATGCATGCAAGTTGGCCATCAAGGCTTCCCATTCCAAGCCAAGCGGTGCAATAAGATCCTTCACATGGATGTGGCATCCAATCAGTATAAACTGTTAACATTTAATTGTCTAACATGCAAAACATGCAAGCCATACAATAAAGACCAAGCGGTGCAATCAATTATTGTCCAAGCAGTGAAATCAATTATAACGCACATAACAGTTATTGAATTTCAATAACTGTATCCTTGGCATCGATAAGACATGGCACAATCATATATATATATATAATTGTCTTATTGCAAGGCGTCAATAACCATGTCCAAGCAACTACAAAGCACGGCACCATTAACATGATCTTGTTGGCATCATTCAACAACAATTGTGGCTTATGAAAATAACCGAATGATAACAATCACATATATAGATTAATTCCATATTATGACATACAGAATCAATCTTTTTCCATATATGAATCATGGCATATAAATTCCAACGCTAATAACGTAAATTCATAAAACCATGATAATCAAACCATGTCTACACAAAGATGACGGTTTTCTTAAATTCTAAAACTCAATCACATACTATACAACCATGATATGAAAACCTGGCTCTAATACCAATTTTTGGAAAATCTGGTTTTGTATCTCATACAAAACACACAGCGGAGTAACAAACATGAATTTATTTCATTCATGATTGATAACATGCACTATATAAATTTCAGAATTTAAGAACAAGATAGCGTACCTTAGTGTGATGAAATTCAAAACAAAAGATTAGAAGTACTTATGAATACTTTTAATCTTCACTCCAATTCCACTTTACGCCCAAGAAGTGTGGTCTCTCAATCAATTTCCAAGGGAGAATAATCGAGTGGCTTCACTCACACATACACACCATTTCACAATGATGTCTCTCTTTTTCCTTTTTTCTTCTTATAAAATTTTGTATGTTTCTCCCTTTATAACTAACTAATTATCTAATTGGGCTGGCCTATTGGGCCTTTCCAATTGGGCTTTAATGTATGGCTTGGAGTGGGACCAAAGTGGTTAGACCTAACTCTCTAAATAACTGAACCCATTAAACTTATCTCAAGAGAATATTTTATATCTCCATTAAGAGACTATGAATTCCATCTTGAGAATTTATGTTCCATCAACACTAAATGTGATTGTCGAACATACTGAAATTTTGACCGTTACTTTAGATCTCACTCTTGATATATCAAGGCAACCTACACTTCATGATCAGGTCCATTATCCTCTGAGGATTAAGAGTTCATGTAAATAGAAGTTGTGAGGTTTATTATTCATTTGACAGTCGTTAGGTGAATAATAAATCTCACAGCGATCCAGTTCAATATGTCTTAATTCTTAAAACATATCAACTAGAAGTCTACACTTCCATGATCAAGACAAATCATCTTAGTTGATATGTTATAGTCTTCGCAAATGAAATGCCCAATTTCATCACCGACTATGAACTACAATTATGTGTTTACAAAGAACTTGTGATTTATATCTTCTGTGACTTTTCACATAAATCACATACTATGCATCTCATGGACTATATGATAATGTCTCAATATTCATGTTACCATTATTTTAGATAATAATAAAACAATTTTATTAAACACAATATTAAGTCATACATAATGTCATACATAGCATCATAAAATAGGATTTAAGGGCACACATCCTAACAGGTATGCCCTGTTACTCTCTGAGTATCTCTTGCTTGAATTGTGCTTAATGGTGAAATTAACACTTGCTTTTGCTTACTTTCCAGGCACTTAGAATGGAAGCTGCTGATGATACTAGGAGAACTTTGGAGGAAAGAATCAGGAGCCTTGAACTCGAAAATCGTCAATATGATCCTCGCATCTTCTTGAGTTAAGAAGGAAATACTGAAGGTGGCTCCTTTCGAGGTGGATCAAGGAGATCCTCATGCAGGTAGACTCAGAGTCCCAATGATGTATGACTTGTGTTTTTATTTTTCCTGCAAAACAAAAGGAAGTGTTCCTTAGACAATCCTGTATTAGTTTCCATGTTTTAACTCCTTGCCCTTTGGATCATGTAGAGACTTTAATTAATATAAGTTTAGAATTCACCTGATGAGGTCTTGTAGTAAAAATTTAAAATTATCTTGCCTAGCCCTGTTGGAATTTTCACTTGCTTAGATGAGGTGGAGCCGAATGCCCCTAGTTTAAAAGTGAATGCATATATATATATATATTTTTTTTGAAATCTTAGTTATGACAATCTTTTAGAAAAATGATGGTGGCATTCCCCCACTTTTTTTTGAAGATAAATGAGCCATGGGTGAATGCCCCTAGTTTAAAATATAATGCATAAATTTTGGAAATCTCAATGATAAAATTTTGAATATATGATGATGATTTTTTTTTTTTTTGAAAATTGCATGAGTCATGGGCAAATTCCCCTAGTTTGGAACATAAATTCATGAATCTTTGAAAAAACTTGATTTGATCAATTTTTTGAAAACAATGATGCAAGTGATGATTTTTTGAAAACAAATGTGTTAGATATGTCAGAATGTCCCAATTTGATTTAAAAAAATCTTTTTGAGTGTCACATTGCCTTTAAAAATTATCCAAGAATGTAAAACTACGTGGAATTACATAAGCATAGGACAGAGAGGCTATGCACCACTTGGCGAATGAGGAGTGCCATTCGGCACTTTTGGAGTGCCATTCGGCACTTCTAGAGTGCCAAATGGCATTGGGCCATGTTATGGCATTCGCGCCATGGTGGGCCGTTTCCTTATGATTTTCCAATGCATGTTTCACATTTTTTGAAAAATGTTTACTTTGTTTGTGATCATGAAACACTTTCCTTGTCAGCTACAAACTCTATGAAATCTATTTCAAACTTGATTGGGAATTGATGTAGCTCATATAAATAAATCCTCCTACGACAATTCTCTGCATAAAGGTTAGTAAAACACAATAGTAACAAGCAAAAGTCATCCATGGATAGCAATCAAAATTTTTCTCATCCAACAATTCATGATATCAACAGATGGGCTCATAGCTTTGATTTCAGCATTGAAACCAATTTTACAGCCTTCAAACTAGAGGGAATTAAGGCTTTGAGGAATGTCAAGATCAAGTGGGAGTTCCTTTATGCTGCTGTGAAATTCTGGGATCCAGAAGATCATGTGCTTCGGTTTAACACTGCTAAACTCTGCCCAACAATTGAAGAGTTTTTTGCTATTCTAGGCTATGGTCCAAGCAAGAAATCTATAGCGGTTTCTTACGATCCCAGGCATAAGGAATCTTTGTCTGATACTATCGGTCTTCTTACTTCCCTTACTAATAGTGTGATTAAAGGCAATATGGTGAATCTTCGAGCCATTATCTCTCAGCTGATTGACAAACGCATTTATGGGGTGGCCAACAATATGCAAAAAAACTTTGGTTTGGCCTTATGCTTCATGGGATAATTTTTACTTTGCTCTGGGAGATATGGTTTTGTGGATGCTCAAGCTATAAGTTTTGTGAGCCAACTTAAGGATGGTGACAATCCTGTTTCTTTAGGCTATGATCCAAGCAGGAAATCTATAGCGGTTTCTTGCGATCCCAGGCATAAGGAATCTTTGTCTGATACTATCGGTCTTCCTACTTTCATTACTAATAGTGTGATTAAAGGCAATATGGTGAATCTTCGAGCCATTATCTCTCGGCTGATTGAAAAACGCATTTATGGGGTGGCCAACAATATGCAGAAAAACTTTGGTTTGGCCTTATGCTTCGTGGGATAATTTTTACTTTGCTCTGGGAGATATGGTTTTGTGGATGCTCAAGCTATAAGTGTTGTGAGCCAACTTAAGAATGGTGACAATCCTGTTTCTTTGATCTTAGCAGAAACCCTTCTTGGAGTGGATGCTGTATTTCATGGTGGAGAAACTCAAAACTTCATAGGGAGTCCTTTGACTTTGCAAATATGGCTGATGGAGCAACTGGACATGATTGCCAAGCCTACAACCAGTAATTATGGACCTAGCAATTTTCTTAGCAGGGCTGTAACCAAAACTGAATGTTAAACTGAGAGTGATTGGGTGAGGTTTCTAGACAAGAAATCTAGTACTTCAATTCAATGAGACTTGAAAGCTTGGATTTGTGTTAAAACACAAGAGCTTGTTTAGACCCCAAATTAAAAGTTACGGCTCGGTCGATTTTACTCTAACTTATCTAAGTGCGGAAACAAGAATAAATGAAGCGCAATCAACTAATACTACTCTAGTGCATAAACATGAACAACAAACAATAAAAGTAAAGCACAAGAGTAAGGGAAGAAGGATGCAAATACAAGATAATACGCCGATGTGTTATCGAAGAGGAAACTGAAGAACTCGGCGAAAAACCTCTCCGCCGCCCTCCAAGCGGTAATCGATCCACTAGAAAATAAAGTTGGAGTACACGAATAACAAAAGACCCTCCAAGCCTAGTCTACCCAATGTACTTGAGCCCTCCAAGCTCCTGCTACCAACGAACTTCACGGAGTCATGTCTTCTCTAGCTTTCCGGACCCCGCAATACGCCCGATTGCATCCGCCAAGCCTCACCGATTTCTTTTGGCAAATCCCCAAAGCTTCCCAATCTCCAAAACACTCTCTACACTTTGAAAAGGTGTGGGTTATGTTTGGGTACAAATCTGCTCTCAAGGTATGACAATGGGAGAGGGAAGGAGAAGAGGCTAGGATGATTTCTCACTAAGGATTAGTAGCTCTCTCTCAAAAAGATGGGTATCTGTGTCGTTGAAAACCTATCTAGGGTTTTTCTCTCTAAAATGGCCTCCTTACACATTTGTGGGTAATGAGGGTATATATAGTATGGGTGAAAGGTAAGCAAGTCACACTTTAAAATCCTCACGGCAGAGAGTTTCGCGGGTGTCTCGCAGGAAGGCCTTACTCACGACACACTAGCAAAATCCTCCAGGCTGGCACATCGCTTTAGCTTCCAGCATGTGCTTCTCACGTGGCTCTTTCGCGGGTTAGCTACTAGCAAGACAGTTGCAAAAACCACTGATCTTCAATTTTGCTTGAATCTTCACCAACTTAATACTAAACCCAATACAATAAAATCCCACAAAAATACAAGGAAACAAACTTATGTAAATACAACACTTTTTGTCATGGAATAAAGCCAACATAAAACATAGTTGTAAATCACAACTTTACAATCTCCCCCTTTGGCTATTCCATGACAAAACACCCTATACCAGACTCTAGACTTAAACGTGAGTTTTGGAACAATGGCAAAACTCATGCACACCTAAATCTAGAAGCTGTGAAGCACTTGGAACATATATACTTGTATCCTGAAACACTCGCACACAAACAAAACTTTCATTAAGCTTATGACAAGTTGAATACAAGGTATGTATATGAGCAAGTATAATGTGATCAAGGTAAATAACAAGATATAAGCAATGAAGCATAAGTTGATCATACAAGAACAGTCATTATGAAACGACTACAATGATCATTTAACTAGTCAATGATCATCCGGACACACAGCAATTAAGTGCAAAGCAGGAATCAATTGCATGTCCAAAACACTAAACCGAAACAAAATATCAAAGTATTTGCATTAAGGATACACGATCCAACAGGGTCACAAGAACATTGAAAGCTCGAATTTGTGTTAAAACAAAAGAGCTTGTTTAGATCCCAAATTAAAAATTACGGCTCCGTTGATTTTACTCTAACTTATCTAAGTGTAGAAATAAGAGTAAATGAAGTGCAATCAAGCGATACTACTCTAGTGCATAAACATGAACAACAAACAATAAAAGTAAAGCACAAGAGTGAGGGAAGAAGGATGCAAACACAAGATAACACGCCGATGTGTTATTGAAGAGGAAACTGAAGAACTCGGCGAAAATCCTCTCCGCCGCCCTCCAAGTGGTAATCGATCCACTAGAGAATAAAGTTAGAGTACACGAATAACAAAAGACCCTCCAAGCCTAGTCTACCCAATGTACTTGAGCCCTCCAAGCTCCTGCTACCAACGGACTTCACGGAGTCATGTCTTCTCTAGCTTTTCGGATCCCGCAATACGCCTGATTGCATCCGCCGAGCCTCACCGACTTCTTTTGGCAAATCCCCAAAGCTTCCCAATCTCCAAAACACTCTCTACACTCTGAAAAGGTGTGGGTTGTGTTTGGGTACAAATCTCCTCTCAAGGTATGACAATGAGAGAGGGAAGGAGAAGAGGCTAGGATGATTTTTCACTAAGAATTAGTAGCTCTCTCTCAAAAAGATGGGTGTATGTGTTGTTGAAAACCTATCTAGGGTTTTTCTCTCTAAAATGGCCTCCTTACACATTTGTGGGTAATGAGGGTATATATAGTATGGGTGAAGGGGTAAGAAAGTCACACTTTAAAATCCTCCCAGCAGAGAGTTTCGTGGGTGTCTCGCGGGAAGGTCTCACTCACGAGACACTAGCGAAATCCTCCAAGCTGGCACGTCGCTTCAGCTTCCAGCATGTGCTTCTCACGTGACTCTTTCGCGGGTTAGCTACTAGCGAGACAGTTGCAAAAACCACTGATCTTCAATTTAGCTTGAATCTTCACCAACTTAATACTAAACCCAATACAATAAAATCCCACAAAAATACAAGGAAACAAATTTATGTAAATACAACACTTTTTCTCATGGAATAAAGCCAACATAAAACATAGTTGTAAATCACAACTTTACAATCTCTCCCTTTGGCTATTCCGTGACAAAACACCCTATAACATACTCTAGACTTAAACGTGAGTTTGGGAACAATAGCAAAACTCACTCACACCTGAATCTAGATCTGTGAAGCACTTGGAACATATATACCTGTAACCTGAAACACTTGCACAAAACACATTAGACCCTCAAGGTAAATCAAGTGATAAAAGAACAAGTATAATGTAACAAGTAAATTGCGATCAAGTAAACATGATGTGAAATATATGAGCAACTTGATCATACACCAAAACAGTCATATGAAAATGACTACAATGATCATATAGCAAATCAAATGATCATCCGAACATGCAACCAATAATGCACAATAACATAAGGGTATGTGCATGTCCAACACATAACCGATGCAATAACACTAAAGCAAGAAGCATTAGGTTTAGATTGCATTAAGGATACAAGATCCAACAAGGGCACAAGAACACACAACCAATCCAAAATACAAAAGGTATTTGCATTAAGGATACAAGATCCAACAAGGGCACAAGTGTGTTCCAACACATAAACACGATGCAATGAGAGCAACAAAGCATAGATAATAAAAGTAACTTAAAGCACCATAAAGCAACGAGAAAACAAGCATAATGTAAAACAAAACAAAACAAGGTTTTCTCATAAAAATGTGTCTTCTCCCCCTTAGTATATGCATCTCTCCTATGGCTTTCTCCCCCTAAGAATGTGTACGAGGTAGAATTTCTCCCCCTAAGAATGTGCACATGAGTCATATAGAAATGACAAAACACACCGATATACTTTCCGGTACCTTTTTGTCACGAATAGACAAATGAAGCAAGAGGAAAGAGGGAAAGAAAAGAAGATATGAACAAAGGTATGATGTATGAGGGATGCAAGATGAATGAGAAAATGAAGCTCAAACGAAAGATAAAACATCTTAGGAAAACAATGCTACAAAGCATAATGTAAACGTGACATGCTAAGGATGATGGAACATGATCTAGACCTAGGCATGGCATAGACACAAGAACATGTTAAATGTGCTAAAAGGGTCTAAAGGGACTTAAATAGCATGAGTGAATGCAAAACATGTCAAGTGTTAGAGTGTGTGCAGCAAAGGTGCATCTATTGTGCATCTAGTATGCATGTGAGATGCATGACCAATGTATGAATGAGCACTCACGGGGCAAGGTGTATAAAACACACCGCCAATGATCAACCCGTGATAAACATAAATAATTATGGTGATTCCCAAAGTTTGGTACTCATCAGAGTCCAAAAAAAGGAGAAAATGCCATTTGGGCATTTTATCAAACACTTAGAGTGCACACACTACACATGCATGTAAAACACAAGAGCTTGTTTAGACCCCAAATTATAAATTATGGCTCGGTTGATTTTACTTTAACTTATCTAAGTGCGAAAAAGAGTAAATGAAGCGCAATCAACCGATACTACTCTAGTGCATAAACAGTGAACAACAAACATTAAAAGTAAAGCACAAGAGTAAGGGAAGAAGGATGCAAACATAAGATAACACGCCAATGTGTTATCGAAGAAGAAACTGAAGAACTAGGCGAAAAACCTCTCTGCCGCCCTCCAAGCGGTAATCGATCCACTAGAGAATAAAGTTGGAGTACACAAATAAAAAAAGATGCTCCAAGCCTAGTCTACCCAATGTACTTGAGCCCTCCAAGCTCCTGCTACCAACGGACTTCACGGAGTCATGTCTTCTCTAGCTTTCCGGATCCCGCAATACGCCCAATTGCATCCGCCAAGCCTCACCGATTTTTTTTGGCAAATCCCCAAAACTTCCCAATCTCCAAAACACTCTCTAAACTCTGAAAATGTGTGGGTTGTGTTTGGGTACAAATCTGCTCTCAAGGTATGACAATGGGAGAGGGAAGGAGAAGAGGCTAGGATGATTTCTCACTAAGGATTAGTAGCTCTCTCTCAAAAAGATGGGTGTGTGTGTTGTTGAAAACCTATCTAGGGTTTTTCTCTTTAAAATGGCCTCCTTACACATTTGTGGGTAATGAGGGTATATATAGTATGGGTGAAGGGTATGAAAAATCCTCCTGACAGAGAGTTTCGTGAGTGTCTCGCAAGAAGGCCTTACTCGCGAGACACTAGCAAAATCCTCCAGGCTGGTATGTCGCTTCAGCTTCCAGCATGTGCTTCTCACGTAGCTCTTTCGCAGGTTAGCAACTAGCGAGACAGTCGCGAAAACCATTGATCTTCAATTTAGCTTGAATCTTCACCAACTTAATATTAAACCCAATACAATAAAATCCCACAAAAATACAAAGAAACAAATTTATGCAAATACAACACTTTTTGTCATGGAATAAAGCCAACATAAAACGTAGTTGTAAATCACAACTTTACAAGACTGTTATTGGTGGAAGCGCCCACCCTCTCTATTGCGGTCTCCAGGATCAAATCACATCTTCCTTGTTGGGTTGCAGAGGGTAACTTTCTACAAGGTAAAGAGACAAAAAGGGTTTTCTCATAACCATGCACCTTAGGGAGAATAGTCGTATACTTAAAGAGTATTGGACACTCATATTAGCTATTAAAAAAAAAAAGGTTAACAAGAAAGATTGAGAAGAGAAAAGTAAACGAAAAAAAAAAATTAAAAGATTTGATGATAAGCCAATGCTAAACAAATTCCATTATAGGGCAATTGGATCCATTTAGGAAGTTAGTTAGGTGGGTAGTTGCATGGTTAATTAGCACATGCAATTAAATTATTTGGATTCATTTAACACGCAAAATAAGGGGATAACCATCTTTGATTTTAAATGGCCTAATTGATTACTGATAGGATTAGAGGATATATATTCAATAAGGTTTGAGCTAGCATGAACTTATATAAATATTGTAAGCATTGCAGGTGTAAAATCCTCAAGTTGCTATTTTATGCCCACACATCAAAAACATGATTTACCCGGGTGTAAATCCAAAAATTTTTACAATGAATCTACAGTGAGTTCTTATAAATAAGAACTCATTGTAGCTAGGTTGTAAAAGTTTTTTATTCTCAATAATTGTCTTTCTCCTCTCTCTCTTTTGAAACATTATTAAAGAATTGATTTGTTTATATTATTTGTTAGCATATTTTATATTATTTTAATAAGTTTTATGTAAAAATAGAAACTGGGATATTGGATGAGTTGTTAAATAGGATGGTAAAATAGATAAAGTAAGTTTTGAGGATGTAAAATAGATATTTTTTGTATATCTATATAAGAATTATGCTCAAGTTAATAATAATGATGCAATTTTCGGATTTCTCTCTCAAATCAACTTGGTTCCTTTGGTGATTAAAAAAAAAAAAAAAAACTTGGTTCCTTTGGTCTTTCTTTAAAAATAAAATAAAATAAAAAAAACATGGCACAATATAGCTTTTATATTTTATACTGTGGAATGAGATATATGCGTGAGAGAGAAGTGAGAAAGTACGTTATTTTTATGTGAAAAATCATATTGTCTTTTTGTGTTTTATTGGCGCTAATTTTCAGGGAGATATATAACTGAAACTAAAATAAGAAGTAGTAGTAAATACTAAATAGTAATTAATGGCTAAAGCCAACCTGTCCAGATAACGCGTGCATTTATTTTAGAATATTTATGTGTATATATAAACTCTTTTAACTCTTAATTAACTATAACTATCAACTATTATTAATTTATTATATATATTTACTTTTACGTGCCCTATCCGAAGGCTCTTTATTTGCTTTGCAGTTTTTTTTGTTTTTTTTAATTTTTTAAAAATTTTATATTTATAATAATATAAAACTTTTATTAAACTTACGCTACTCGTGAGTCGTGACCTTTGTGGATGTGTGTGAGATTGAGAGAGTTGAAGATATCTGGATTTCGGAGCATGGCTTCCAAGCTGTTACTCCTCGTGGTGTTCGTGTTCGATTTGATAGCTTTTGCTCTTGCTGTTGCTGCTGAACAGAGAAGAGCCAAAGTGAGTTTTTTTTTTTTGGTCTTTCTTAAAAATTTACTATTTCTTGCTTTCTTATTTTTTATATGTTATGTGGGTTTTGGTTAAAGGAGTTTTCTTGGTTTCAATTTGCAAATTAAGAACACCCTGTAATTAATAAATTGAATATATATGCTATAAAGTAAAATCCCCCAGTTGCTGAAGTAATTTTTTTGGATGTATATAAAGTGATTGGTGAGAATCTCTTGCTTTGTCAATTTTCTGTATCAACTGTTTGTAAACTTTCTTCACTAGATGAATCTGAGCTTAAACCATGAATAAAATAGAATATGATTTTGTTAATATTAATATACCTGTAGGGGTATTGGGCCCAGTAATTTATGAAGGACGGCCCAACGAAGTCTTTTGAGCTAGAAACCCAAATCCGAAAACATCAAAATGATCGTGGAGCATTTAAATGTCCCAAAACGTCCGAGGAGTAGATTTGTCCTCGGAATGTTAAGCCGAGGACATAGGAAGAGAAATTTAGTGTCCCCGAGTTAGGTTATAAAGAGTCCTACAACTATGGGGATACACAGTATACGTGGAGGACAATAAGAAAGAACGGTGGAATGTCTAAAGTAAAGCTGCTACCACCGCTCATACATTAAAAGCTCTGCAATTGATACGCTGACTGTATAGATGGAAGGATGAGACCTGAGCATAGAACTTGGAACTTGGTCCCTAATCCCAACGGGCTTTAGGGAAGAATGGATGGGACAAGTATCCAGAAATCAGGATTGCAACCCGAAAGTGGAAGATGATGAAGAGAAGGAAAAGAATATAAATGGAAGGGAAGGCATACGAAGAAAAGAGAGGCTTTTTAAGAAAGAAAAAGTGTATGATAATCAATATTTGTATCCAAACTTGAGAAATACTATTATAAACTATCCTCGGAAACAGTCTGAGGAGGAATTCTCAGTCTTACTCTTTGCAAACGATTCTTTGTTTTGTTCCATTGGGCCCAAAGCCCGTTCTTTTTGTAATTGTCTAAGCCATCCTTGAAATCTAGATTACAAACCCATCCTCTACAAATTCATTGTGAAGAAAGGCCTTTCAAGCCCATTTCCTCCCAGTCGTGGTTTGGGAATTTGAATTGTGTCCTTATAATTGGCGTCGTCTGTGGGGATTTAGTCTTTAAGGAAGTTTAGGACATCATGGTAGGATCAGGACCACAACGCAGCGCGGAGTCCGTGGGCTCTCAGTGTGAGGATCACTCCTTGCATCCTGATCACGGAGAGAACCGAGAAGGAAGTGTACATACTACGCACACCATCAGAAGTGCAAGTCATTCGCAAGGAGGAAGCAGAGTTCCTTATGAAAGAAATGCCAGGGCCATGCAGAAGGAGATTGACGGCCTAAAGAGGAGATTGCGCCACGAAAGGCGAAGGAGAACTCCTCCGGTCTCTGACCCCTCTTCGGAAGGATCCGAGGATGACAATTACGGGCAGAGATCCAGAACTCCCCCAGGTGAATATGTCTCTTCCGAAGAAGACAATCTGCATGGGGGGCGTGGCAGAGACTACCCCCCTAGGGGCTTGGGAAATGACGCAATGGGAAGAGCGTTACACCAAATCTCCAGGTCACCCTTCACGCGCAGATTGGAAGAAGGGAGGTTGCCTCGGCGCTTCACACAACCGGCCTTCACTCTTTACAATGGTTGGACAGATCCTGTGGAGCACGTAAGCCATTTCAGCCAGAGAATGGCAGTGCATTCCAGGAATGAAACTTTGTTATGCAAGATTTTTCCTTCTAGCCTAGGGCCCGTAGCCATGAGATGGTTTGACGGCTTAAGGGCAGGCTCCATTGATTCTTTCAAAGAGCTTACTAGAGCATTTGGTTCTCGCTTTATCACGTGCAGTAGAGTTCCTCGTCCATTGGATTCTTTACTATCCATGGCCATGAGGGAAGGGGAAACCCTGAAAACGTATTCGGACCGGTATTGGGAAATGTTCAACGAAATTGACGGAGACTTTGACGATGTAGCAATAAGGACCTTCAAGGTCGGCCTACCAACGGAGCATGACTTGAGGAAATCCTTAACGAAGAAACCTGTCAGAAGCGTACGTCGACTGATGGATTGCATCGACGAGTACAAAAGGGTTGAGGAAGATCAGCAGCAGGGAAAAGGCAAGGCGAAGGTTATCCCACAAGAAAGGAGGGATTTCAGGTCGGACAGATACAACAACAATAGGCCTGCGCGGGATTTTTCCAGGCAGGATGGTCACATACCCCCACAAGTGGTCAACACCGTCTTCAGGGAGCCGGTGCAGCAGCTGTTGGAGAAAATAAGGCATGAGCCTTTTTTCAAATGGCCAAATAAAATGGCAGGGGACCCTTTGAGACGCAACCAAAATCTCCACTGCCATTATCACCAGGAGAGAGGTCATACCACCGAAGATTGTCGCACTTTGTGGAATCATCTGGAACAATTGGTTAAGGAGGGAAAGCTGAAGCAGTTTCTGTACCAACCGAACGGGCGAGGAAACCAATCAGGAGTGGCAAACCACGACGGTCCTTCATCCAGACCTCCTCTAGGTACTATCAATGTCATTTTTGCAGCACCTGGTAGGACTGGCTCAGCTCCTTTCAGGGTAATGTCAGTGGCTCGAACATTGGCCGAAGAGTCACGGGATCAGCCGAAGAGGATTAAGGCAAGTATCCTGCCAGTCCTAAGTTTCTCTGAAGAGGACAAGATGGGGACCATCCAGCCTCATGATGATGCCTTAGTGGTAACCCTCAGAATAGGGAACTATGATGTAAGGAGGGTAATGGTTGATCAAGGTAGTGGCGCAGATATCATGTACCCTGACCTATTTAGAGGCTTGAAATTAAGAGTTGAAGATCTCATGCCATATGACTCACCCTTGATAAGCTTCGAAGGGAGAGCTGTCATTCCGAAGGGACAAATTAGACTGCCTGTGCAATCAGGTCCGGAGGTGGTAGATGTAGATTTCATCGTGGTCGATGCTTATTCTCCCTATACGGCTATTGTGGCGAGACCTTGGCTGCATGCGTTAGGGGCTGTTTCCTCAACCTTGCATGTCAAAGTCAAATTTCATTCTGGAGACCAGGTGGTGGAGTTACTTGGGAGTCAGTCTGTGGCTCGACAGTGTGTCACAGCTGCAATTCTGCGTCGACCAGAACCAGACTCCTCGGCCTCGGCTAACGGAGAAGCATAGCAATCAAAGTCTCTTCCCACAGCCGAGGTAGATGAAGCGGTATGTGAAGAATTGGAGAAAATTCTCATAGACAATGATCCTGAGAAGTTCTTCCAAGTTGGAGTTCAATTGTCGCAGGAAGAGAAGACAGAACTGATTTTATTTTTAAAGAAAAATATGGATGTATTTGCTTGGAACGCGTATGAGGCCCCTGGGGTTGATCCGAACTTCATATGTCATCATTTAAAGGTCAATCCAACTATAGTACCGAGGAGGCAACCACCTCGGAGGTCCTCCAAAGAACATTCCGAAGCCGTAAAAGAGGAAGTGCTCAAACTCAAAGAGGCAGGTGCTATCAAAGAAGTGTTTTATCCTGAATGGTTAGCCCATACGGTGGTGGTGAAAAAGAAGAATGGGAAGTGGAGAGTTTGTGTAGACTTCACAGATTTAAACAAAGCTTGCTTGAAGGACTCATTCCCAAGGCCTCGGATTGATCAATTGGTTGACGCTACTGTTGGACATCCTCGGATGAGTTTTCTTGATGCTTTCCAAGGTTATCACCAGATACCCTTAGCCGTTGAGGACCAGGAGAAGACTGCATTCGTCACTCCTACAGGAAATTATCATTATAAGGTAATGCCCTTTGGTTTGAAAAACGCAGGGGCTACCTACCAAAGGATGATGATGAGAATGTTTGAGGCACAGCTAGGAAAAACTATTGAGGTATACGTGGATGATATGGTGGTAAAGAGTAAAGAAGTTTCTGCACATTTGGAAGATCTGAGCAACACTTTTCAGAAGCTAAGAGAGTATAAATTGCGGCTCAATGCCTCTAAATGCTCTTTTGGTGTGGGATCGGGCAAGTTTCTAGGATATATGGTGACTCACCGGGGAATTGAAGTGAATCCTGCTTAGGTTAAGGCAATAAACAGCTTACACCCACCTCGGAATCCTAAAGAAGTACAAAGACTAACAGGTATGACTGCTGCTCTCAACCGATTTATATCTCGGTCCGCGGACAGATGCAGACCTTTCTTTCAATTATTGAATAAATGGAAGGGTTTTGAATGGACCGAGGAGTGCGCGATGGCTTTCCAACAGCTAAAAGAATATCTCTCGCGGCCGCCAGTTATGTCTCGACCAGAAGTTGATGAAATTCTGTTTGCATATATTGCAGTGGCTAACCATGCAGTTAGCTTGGTTCTTATCCGAGATGACAATAACATCCAGAGACCGGTTTATTATGTAAGCAAATCTCTGCATGAGGCCGAGCTGAGTTATTTGCCACTGGAGAAAGCTATCTTGGCGGTGGTACATGGTACACGAAGACTTCCCCATTACTTCCAGTCTCATACGGTTGTTGTTCTTACACAACTCCCTCTTAAATCAATTCTACGAAGTGCAGATTATATGGGAAGAATTGCCAAATGGGGAACTGTCCTAGGAGCTTTCGATATCAAGTATATGCCTCGCACCTCTATAAAGGGACAGGTCATCGCGGACCTTGTGGCGGAATTTACTGAGCCTTCGTTAGAAGACTATTAAGAAGGCATGGGAAAAAAGTCGATAGGCATGATTTCGTGTGAAGGGCCTCCATTATGGAAAGTCCATGTTGATGGAGCAGTAAATCAGAGGGGATCAGGTATAGGACTAGTTTTGATATCTCCAGAGGGAGTTACTTTTGAGAAATCTTTGAGATTATGATTCTCGGCCACCAACAACGAAGCAGAGTATAAGGCCATCCTCGCAGGGATGAACATGGTTCATAAAATGGGAGGAAAGACGGTGCAAATGTTCTCAGATTCACTGTTGGTGGTAGGCCAAGTGGAAGGGAAACTAGAAGCGAGGGATTCCAGAATGCGAGAATACCTAACCCAGGTCAGGTATATGCAGTCTAAATTTGAGTCTTTTTTACTATTACATGTGTCCAGATGTGGCAATACCCATGCCGACTCATTAGCCACGCTCACAACGTCCTCGGCACAAAGTCTACCACGAATTATCCTTGTTGAAGATTTGTTGAAACCCATTGGGACGGACGGTAACTCCACTCAAATTCTTCAAATTAGGACAGGGCCTAGTTGGATGGATCAAATAGTAATGTTTCTCAGAAATGATATCCTGCCTGGAGAAAAGGCTGAAGCAGATAAAATTCGCAGAAAAGCCACTCGTTTCTGGTTATCCGAGGACCAGAAATTGTACAAACGTTCCTATTCGGGACCATATTTGCTATGCATGCACCCCGAGGCAACAGAGCTACTTTTGGAAGAGTTACACGAAGGGATTTGCGGAAGTCACACAGGAGGAAGGTCTTTAGCTCACAGAGACCTTACTCAGGGCTATTGGTGGCCAAATATGCAGAGAGAAGCGCAAGATTATGCAAAGAAGTGTGACCAATGTCAAAGGTTCGCTCCAAATATACATCAACCAGGTGGAGTCCTGAATCCTCTATCTAGCCCATGGCCTTTTGCTCAATGGGGCTTGGACATTGTTGGACCTTTCCCCAAAGCAACAGGAAACAGACGGTGGCTTCTCGTGGGAACAGATTATTTCACCAAATGGGTTGAAGCTGAGCCATTATCAAATATCAGAGACGTGGAAGCAAAAAAGTTTGTGTGGAAGAATATCGTTACCAGGTTCGGTGTCCCTCATACTCTCATTTCAGATAACGGTTTACAATTTGATAGCAAAGCTTTTCGGAAATACTGCTGTAATCTGGGCATTACGAATAGATATTTTACTCCGGCTTATCCCCAAGGAAATGGGCAAGCCGAGGCTGTCAACAAAGTAATAGTGAGCGGACTCAGAAAGAGGTTGGGTGACGCCAAGGGGAGGTGGGTGGAAGAACTGCCACATGTCTTGTGGACGTATCGAACTACACCACGAAGATCCACAGGTGAAACACCCTTCGCCATGACTTATGGAGCCGAGGTAGTAATACCCTTAGAAACTGGGTTCCTAACCCTGAAGAAAAGCTCCTTTATTCCAGATAGCAATGATGATCTATTAATGAGAAACTTAGACTTAGTTGAGGAACGGCGAGAAAACGCCATGGTTCAACTAGCTTATTATCAACATAAGGTCAAGCAGGGGTATGATTCTCATGTGAAACTTCGACCTCTTGGACTGGGTGACTTAGTATTAAGGAAAGTTTTGGGCACGACGAAGAATCCTGCGTGGGGAAAATTGGGGCCCAACTGGGAAGGACCTTATCGTATTACTTCGGTCGCAGGAATAGGGGCCTACAATCTGGAAGATTTGGACGAACGTGTTGTACCACGTCCCTGGAATGTAAATAATCTACGAAGGTACTATTACTAAATAAAAGGCACTTCGACCGTTTTTTGTTGTAAACTACATTACATTCATTATCTTCGTTCGTCTAAGTATCAAGCTGAAGCTTGGTATGCCTGGATCCTTGGACCACATACCTCGTCTAAATTGATATTCTTTACTAAGTGTTAAACAGAACCTAAGTTACGTCTGGTCCTCGGATCATCTACTTTGGAAAAATTAACATTTCAATTTATTCGTCTAAGTATCAAGCTGAAGCTTGGTATGCCTGGATCCTCGGACCACATACCTCGTCTAAATTGATATTCTTTACTAAGTGTTAAACAGAACCTAAGTTACATCTGATCCTCGGATAATCTACTTTGGGAAAATTAACATTTCAATTTATTCGTCTAAGTATCAAGCTGAAGCTTGGTATGCTTGGATCCTCGGACCACATACCTCGTCTAAATTGATATTCTTTACTAAGTGTTAAACAGAACCTAAGTTACGTCTGATCCTCGGATCATCTACTTTGGGAAAATTAACATTTCAATTTATTCGTCTAAGTATCAAGCTGAAGCTTGGTATGCCTGGATCCTCGGACCACATACCTCGTCTAAATTGATATTCTTTACTAAGTGTTAAACAGAACCTAAGTTACATCTGATCCTCGGATCATCTAATTTGGGAAAATTAACATTTCAATTTATTCGTCTAAGTATCAAGCTGAAGCTTGGTATGCCTGGATCCTCGGACCACATACCTCGTCTAAATTGATATTCTTTACTAAGTGTTAAACAGAACCTAAGTTACGTCTGGTCCTCGGATCATCTACTTTGGAAAAATTAACATTTCAATTTATTCGTCTAAGTATCAAGCTGAAGCTTGGTATGCCTGGATCCTCGGACCACGTACCTCGTCTAAATTGATATTCTTTACTAAGTGTTAAACAGAACCTAAGTTACATCTGATCCTCGGATCATCTAATTTGGGAAAATTAACATTTCAATTTATTCGTCTAAGTATCAAGCTGAAGCTTGGTATGCCTGGATCCTCGGACCACATACCTCGTCTAAATTGATATTCTTTACTAAGTGTTAAACAGAACCTAAGTTACTTCTGTTCCTCGGATCATCTACTTTGGAAAAATTAACATTTCAATTTATTCGTCTAAGTATCAAGCTGAAGCTTGGTATGCCTGGATCCTCGGACCACGTACCTCGTCTAAATTGATATTCTTTACTAAGTGTTAAACAGAACCTAAGTTACATCTGATCCTCGGATCATCTACTTTAGGAAAATTAACATTTCAATTTATTCGTCTAAGTATCAAGCTGAAGCTTGGTATGCCTGGATCCTCGGACCACATACCTCGTCTAAATTGATATTCTTTACTAAGTGTTAAACAGAACCTAAGTTACGTCTGATCCTCGGATCATCTACTTTGGGAAAATTAACATTTCAATTTATTCGTCTAAGTATCAAGCTGAAGCTTGGTATGCCTGGATCCTCGGACCACATACCTCGTCTAAATTGATATTCTTTACTAAGTGTTAAACAGAACCTAAGTTACGTCTGATCTTCGGATCATCTACTTTGGGAAAATTAACATTTCAATTTATTCGTCTAAGTATCAAGCTGAAGCTTGGTATGCCTAGATCCTCGGACCACATACCTCGTCTAAATTGATATTCTTTACTAAGTGTTAAACAGAACCTAAGTTACGTCTGGTCCTCGGATCATCTACTTTGGAAAAATTAACATTTCAATTTATTCGTCTAAGTATCAAGCTGAAGCTTGGTATGCCTGGATCCTCGGACCACGTACCTCGTCTAAATTGATATTCTTTACTAAGTGTTAAACAGAACCTAAGTTACATCTGATCCTCGGATCATCTAATTTGGGAAAATTAACATTTCAATTTATTCGTCTAAGTATCAAGCTGAAGCTTGGTATGCCTGGATCCTCGGACCACATACCTCGTCTAAATTGATATTCTTTACTAAGTGTTAAACAGAACCTAAGTTACGTCTGATCCTCGGATCATCTACTTTGGGAAAATTAACATTTCAATTTATTCGTCTAAGTATCAAGCTGAAGCTTGGTATGCCTGGATCCTCGGACCACATACCTCGTCTAAATTGATATTCTTTACTAAGTGTTAAACAGAACCTAAGTTACGTCTGATCCTCGGATCATCTACTTTGGGAAAATTAACATTTCAATTTATTCGTCTAAGTATCAAGCTGAAGCTTGGTATGCCTGGATCCTCGGACCACATACCTCGTCTAAATTGATATTCTTTACTAAGTGTTAAACAGAACCTAAGTTACGTCTGGTCCTCGGATCATCTACTTTGGAAAAATTAACATTTCAATTTATTCGTCTAAGTATCAAGCTGAAGCTTGGTATGCCTGGATCCTCGAACCACGTACCTCGTCTAAATTGATATTCTTTACTAAGTGTTAAACAGAACCTAAGTTACGTCTGGTCCTCGGATCATCTACTTTGGAAAAATTAACATTTCAATTTATTCATCTAAGTATCAAGCTGAAGCTTGGTATGCCTGGATCCTCGGACCACATACCTCGTCTAAATTGATATTCTTTACTAAGTGTTAAATAGAACCTAAGTTACGTCTGATCCTCGGATCATCTACTTTGGGAAAATTAACATTTCAATTTATTCGTCTAATTATCAAGCTGAAGCTTGGTATGCCTGGATCCTCGGACCACATACCTCGTCTAAATTGATATTCTTTACTAAGTGTTAAACAGAACCTAAGTTACGTCTGGTCCTCGGATCATCTACTTTGGGAAAATTAACATTTCAAATTTATTTATCTAAGTATCAAGCTGAAGCTTGGTATGCCTGGATCCTCGGACCACATACCTCGTCTAAATTAATATTCTTTACCAAGTCTTAAACAAAACCTAAGTTAGGCCTGGACCTCGGAACATTTACTTGGGAAAAATTAAACACTTCTTTTCTTTTTGTCAAAAACATCAGATCTTTGCATGTCTAAATCAAAAGACTATATGCCTTATTTTTACATAGTTCAACTAGAGATCCAAAATGAAAAATCAAATACTTAAATGCATCATTTAATGCAGTTCCCGGCATAATTAAACCTTCCTGGATTATCAATTTCAATTCAAGTTGTTGCTATTAACTTTGGTAAAAAACAAAAAGATGGTATTTTTGGAATGATATGACCAAAACAAAGCAAAAAAGTAAGAATCATCTAAACAAACATGCGTGCTTATATTAGATTCCAAATAGTACTTTTTAAATCACACTTAGAAATTACACTTAGAGATAAAATAAAATAAAAATAAAATAGAGAAAGGTAGCAAGCATTCATTGTTTCAGCTTGATCTTCAGAGGGCCTTTGGGGTCTTTAGGAGATGGAAGCTGAACCGAGGACTCAACGGCAATTCCTTTGCCTTTGGGATCATCTATCAAGGTTATTGGATTGGCTTGATCACCCAACTCATCCTTCGAAGATTCCTAAAGGTCACTTGAGGGCTGTACGTCTTCAAGCGCCTTTTCTTGTACTGGATCAACTTGCTTAGGAGCATCTTCAGGAAGAGTTGAATCTCCAGCCAAATCACCCCCCTTATCCTCAGATGATCCCTGGGCAGCTTCTTGGGAAGCTTCAGGAATGGTAGAGGCTCGAATTGCCGGAGGATAGTAGACACTCTCTGCTTTCCAAAGAATGGAAGAAGCATCAACCCCAGCTTGGGAAAGTGCCTCATTCCACACTTGGAGGCAGTAATGCCTACATACCTCGGGAACCTGAGCCTTGAAAGTTTCGGTGACCTCCTTCACACCTATATCATAACCGTCTTGTTCGGCTTGGTCCCTTGAGATCTCGGCCTCTTCTTTTGCTTTATCAGCCTTTTTCTTCTCCTCAAGGGCTTCCTCTTTGCCCTTGATGGCCTCCTCTTTGGCCATCTCAGACTCGTTCAGATCTTTCTTAAGATCCTCAACGAGCCTTCGTGCTGCTGAGAGGTTATCCTCGGCTTGACGAAGCATTAGGCACTGATCCTCGGCTTGTTTAGTCGTTGTTTTTAGATCAGCCTCTAAGCCCGCCTTATCACTCTCGACCTTAGCCAATTTTGCTGTGACCTCCTGCAGTTTCTTCTTGTGAAGGTCTGAGATCTTTTGGGCGGTTTCACGCCTGGCTTCCTCGGCCCTCAGAGACTTGTAGGAACTGATCGCAATCTCTTCTGCCCTATGGGCAGATTGAACGGCCTACGAACAAAACATATAAAATTTAGACACGGATATATATATAGGAAATAAAAACAAAAGCCAAGGTTTTAGAGAAAGAAAACTCACCATTGCAAGCTCCTTCTTTAAAGTCATGAAGACGGTGTGGTCCCTTTTCTTTCTAAGCTCAACCATATCCTCGGGGAGTAACAGCGCCTGCTCCAATGCATTTGCGACGCATGCAGCTGTCCCTTCATCGGAATTTCTAATGGACGCATCCACGGTAATGACCTCGTCGTCCATAGACATGTCAGGAAGCCATACAGGGGCGCGCACGGCCACCTGTTGGTCGGTTCTTCTTTCCGACCTAGTCTGCATGGTACGGGCCTGCTTTCCACCCTTTTCCACCTCGGGCTCCTTGGAAACAGAGCCCTTTCCTACTTCCACCACTTCCTTCCCTTTCGACTGATCCCTTTTTCTTTTGAGATCAGCTATGTTGGTGCGTTGAGTTTGGGAGGATGGGGGAGGAGGAGGAAGCCTAGTTTCAGGGCCTTTGTCAGCACCCTTTTCTTGAGTCCGAGGGCGCACCTCTTTTGAAGGTTCTTGGACTCTAGGGCCCTTGTCAGCGCCCTCAAGGACATCTTTTAGGCTGGGCTTAATCTTTCGTTGGATGCCCATATTGTCAAGTTCTTCAGTAGTAACCTTTGAAATTTAGGTAGAAGTGTCGAGGATGGAAGTTGAATCTTCAGGAGAGTAGGGTTGATTAAAAACCTCAAACTCGTCCTCGGAATCTGGTACCTCAACTATTTCTTCTTCTTCTTCCTTTACAGTAGAGTGGGAAGACGCAGCTTCACCAGAGGTTAATTTTGTGGAGAAGGGAACTGTGGGAATCCCAACTGGAACGAATTGTGGTGGTTGGATTGGTTGGGTGACCAAAGTACCTTGAGGAATGGTAGTCCCCTCCGGTAGCAAGAAACCCTCCACGGCAACGCTAATCCGAGGAAGACGCGGATCGTGGGCTTTAATCACGCACTTCGGCGCCTGAAAAGCTTTAGATATCGGAGTGTAGCCGAGGATCAGATGAGCCGCACGGAGTTGGCCGTCGGTATGCACGAAGATCTCGGCTTGTAGGATCCTATCCAACCGCCCGAAATCAACAAGGTTAGGATGACGATCCGCTGCGTGTGGATTTGCAGAGTTATCCAAGTAAAAGTGGGTAAGAATAAGTAAAAAGACGAAAGATAATAGTATGTAAAAGAAACTTCACCTGGAGTCCCTTCCCTTGTCGGACAGGGGAGGCCGTCGTGCCAATTTCCTGATACGATCAGGAAGTCGTTTTTTAGGCCCTTATTTGATTCAGGCAGACATTGAATTAGCCTAACTTCTGGGTATCTAGACTTTAGGTAATATTCATCTTTTTTGCTTAGGTAATGGAGGTTATAAACCCAGTTCACGTCGTGGTGAGTGAGCCCTAGGTTCATCTTCTCATTTAAAGCATCTATGGAATCTAGGATCCTAAAAACATTTGGGGCGCACTGGGTGGGAGCCAATCTAAAGGCCCTAAGATAATCCCTAATAACAGTTCCCATGGGGATTTTCATTCCCCCTTCGATGAACGCAATCATCGGGATTACAACTTCCCCCGTTTTTCTTTTTGTATAATACTCTTCCTCGTTACAGTACCTAATGGATACATCCGAGGGAATTTTGTACTTAACCTTAAACTGCTCTATTTTTTCGTTTGAATCCACCAGGGACGCAAATCTACCCATTCTTTTTGAAAAAAGGGGGTGTGAAGAAAACTAACTACGCCGAGGATGAAAGATACAGTGAAAAAGAGAAGATGGGAAGGAAAAGAAACAAAAAGCTGATAAGGAGGGGAAAGAGTATTGAAGAACTTACTTTTAAAAAAAAGAAGAAAGCACGGTCACCTCGGACAAGGTACTTGATAGACAGAGAGAGAGTACGGGGAGATGGAAAGTGTGGCAGGTACGTTATGAGGTTTCTGTAGTGTGAAGAATTTTGAAGAAAATTAGTATTTATATGTCAAAAGGTGTTTTGAAGCGGGCGAATTCTCGCCTCAACGCAGGAATCGCTCTCGACCGTTGGATATGTGTCATATCAATGAAACGTGGGGGACATAGAAGCGCCAATAATTAATTCGGGGGCGTTTCGCATATCGAAGTATCGGGAACACGCGATGGGTAATTCAGAAGTTATTTCCGTCAGCAATACTCTAGGATTCTGCAGGGTAAAAAGGTCTTTTAAGTCGAGATCCTATTTTCCTCCCGAGGTGAAAAAAATAAAGAATCTCGAGGGGCTATTGTAGGGGTATTGGGCCCAGTAATTTATGAAGGACGGCCCAACGAAGTCTTTTGGGCTAGAAACTCAAATCCGAAAACATCAAAATGATCGTGGAGTATTTAAATGTCCCAAAACGTCCGAGGAGTAGATTTGTCCTCGGAATGTTAAGCCGAGGACATAGGAAGAGAAATTTAGTGTCCCCGAGTTAGGTTATAAAGAGTCCTACAACTATGGGGATACACAGTATACGTGGAGGACAATAAGAAAGAACGGTGGAATGTCTAAAGTAAAGCTGCTACCACCGCCCATACATTAAAAGCTCTGTAATTGATACGCTGACTGTATAGATGGAAGGATGGGACCTGAGCATAGAACTTGGAACTTGGTCCCCAATCCCAGCGGGCTTTAGGGAAGAATGGATGGGACAAGTATCCAGAAATCAGGATTGCAACCGGAAAGTGGAAGATGATGAAGAGAAGGAAAAGAATATAAATGGAAGGGAAGGCATACGAAGAAAAGAGAGGTTTTTTAAGAAAGAAAAAGTGTATGATAATCAATATTTGTATCCAAACTTGAGAAATACTATTATAAACTATCATCGGAAACAGTTCGAGGAGGAATTCTCAGTCTTACTCTTTGCAAACGATTCTTTGTTTTGTTCCATTGGGCCCAAAGCCCATTCTTTTTGTAATTGTCTAAGCCATCCTTGAAATCTAGATTACAAACCCATCCTCTACAAATTCATTGTGAAGAAAGGCCTTTCAAGCCCATTTCCTCCCAGTCGTGGTTTGGGAATTTGAATTGTGTCCTTACAATACCAATACTTAATTAAATTCTGGAACAAACACATATAAACAAGATATGAAGTTTAATATGAGAAACGTTGACATGGCACATGGGCTTCAGCTAATTATGAGCTCGTGATTGGTGAAAGGGGTGGGGGTCGGGTCAGCATAGATCTTATTCTTAGCTTCAAGTCAACAATCATAAAAGTAAATTAATAAATTAGAAACCTATAATTCATTATGAGTTTATGTAAACTCTATCTTGCTATTGCCTATTATTGATTTTGACATTTTGATATAGAGGTATGGTTGAATTCAGAAATGGTCCCCAGATCTAAATGGGGGATTGATTCCTACGGGAAAATAATTGACTGGGTTGGGTAGATTTATGGAGTTTTGTTTTCTTGGGAATTTATGGCCTCTAATATATTATTAAATTTGCTGAGTTAAAGCACCAATGGCAATGTATATTTTACCGATGTCTTTCCACTACTACCATATTTGATTGATATTTGACAACTGAGTATATTGTCCTTCGTCCACTTCCCTTCTTTCAAGTATAACTTGGTCAGAATTTCAAATTTTTGTCATAGAGAGAGAGAGACCTCAATCCAAGCTTTTGACCACAAATTCAAAAGGATATGGAAGCGGTTGAGGTTGAGTTTTGATATCTGTTCGTGGAAAATTTTCGGTTAAACTGAAGGGTTCTTTGTGTTTTTAGTCTGGATGAGTCTTGAGTGGATTGTCACATCAATTAGTGCTGTTGGCACTTAAAGCACTCAAATAACAAGATTAGGAAGAGATAAATTAGCCAGTCTCTACCTTGACTAGTAACAAGATATTTACTTGCCGTTTGATATCAACATGTTTTGCAATACTTTAGGTCATCTTTTGCAATACTTCTAATGATACCATGAAAAGCTGAAACATACTAAATATGATATATGCATTAATTTGAGTGAAGTAAAGGGCAAAACTTGGATAGTTCATTCTTCATCATAGCTTGTGCTTCTTTTCTTAAGTTTGGGAATGGATTTCCTGGATATCTGGCATACAGTTAATCTCCATTACTGCTGTATGTCTTTGATTATATGTTTTTGTTCTTCCTGCCATATAGTCCTTCTTGAGAGGGGCGTAGCAGTGATTCAACACAGAATTGAAATCAGTTTAGAACACCAAAATTATAACTCAGAGGTTGTAAAATGGACTCATCTTACCGCTGGTTGAAACAACTTTGAAACAAGTGTAGATTTTCATCACTCTTGTAGGACAAGGTCCTAACTAAACTATTGCTTTCTTCTGACAGGCCCATATTTCTCAAGATGCAACACAAAGCTATTGTGTTTATGATTCTGACATCGCAACCGGCTTAGGTGTGGGCTCATTCTTGCTCCTAATGGCTAGTCAAGTCCTGATAATGGTGGCAAGTCGTTGCCTGTGCTGTGGAAGAGCTTTGAGACCAAGAGGTTCAAGGGCATGGTCAATTTGCTTATTTATCACCTGCTGGTATGTGCTTACCAACATATTATAGTAAAGGGTGTGGTCTTGCTCTTAGATCTGCCTTCATTTATATTTACAAAGATAATGCATGCTTGATGCAGTCTTAGTGTTGCTTCTAAATTGTTTCCAAGACGTGCTATTTGTTACTGTTTCTTTCTTTCCTTCTATTGTAATTATACAAAAGTTTAGATTGACTTGCTGTGTTTGTATGTCAGGGTCACATTTTTTATTGCTGAGGTGTGTTTGCTAGCCGGATCAGTGAGGAATGCCTACCACACCAAATACAGGACTTTCATGATAGAAACTCCCCCTTCATGCGAGATATTAAGAAAGGGGGTCTTTGGGGCTGGGGCTGCTTTTGTGATCTTTACAGGAATAGTCTCCGAGCTTTATTATGTTGCCTATTCCAAGTCTAACGAAGATCAACTTCCCTATGCCAGAGACACTGGAGTGAGGATGGGGAACCTATAGTTAATCTTTTCTAGACTGAGACTTTAGAAATTCTAGTATGTATTGATTCAGTAAATTGGTTTGTATATCATGAATGTGAAAACTTAGAGTATTAGGCTTTTAGCACGTGGTTAGGTATGCACATCTACGTATGATTTGAAGTTTGGGTGAGGATTTTAGTTTGTAGACCTATTTTTTGTTTGATACATAATGGCCTGTTTAATGCTCAAAATATTGTGCTTGTTTAGTGTCGCTTGTACATCAGAGAAGTAGGATTTAAGCAAGTCGTCAAAGAAAATGGAAGGACTTGGCCCGAGCACTGTGACTAAATTTAAACAATATTTTTGTGAGGTCTCAATCTCAATTTTGGACCTCAACTATAAAGAGTTGATATGAAGTTGAATAACCCTTGAAAATAAAAGAAAATGAGTAGAGATAATTCTTCCAATGCCAGTTGTTGAAATCAGTGGTGTTGCTTATCATGATGCAACAACACTTAGAGCGGCCATAGTTGGTTTTCTCTTAACTCTGTTTTTTTTTTTAGAGTTTCAACCTATTTTTTATATAAAGTTTTAATATATAGCGCCCACTTTTATTATTTTGCTCTTTACCATCATACCTATTAAATATATTATCAATGCGATATGTTATATCACGTTGTATGTGCTACAGTGGATGCAGAAGAGAAAACATAGAATAAGAACACGAAGATTACGGGCTCAACATTGACAACTTTCATCCATGGAAGAATCCCTTAAGGGCTACATCTTTATTATATAAGAGTGTAGTACAATAACCTGTATTACAATGAACTATAACATGAGTATATATAGATGACTAAACCGTAGACTACTAGTACAAGTAGGAATGGGCTTGGACTTATTACATTGGGCTAATATGTCTAATATATCTCTAGTGCCCTCCCTCAAACTCAAAGCAAAAGCTCGATGAAAGCTTGAGGTTAGATAAGCATAAGAAAATCCCATGGAGATGCCTTGAAGAATGCCTTTGAAGAAATCATAATGAAGAATGTGCCAATAAACCAATTTCGGAGCTTCAAACGAATAAACGAAGTCCAAAATTGGAATCTACGCAACAAAATGAGCAAGATAGGCCATTTCAAAAATTTTACTTTTAGTTAAAGATCAACGCAAAAAGTCAAACTCAACCGAAGGTCAAAGTCAACAGGTCAACGGTCAGTGGTCAACGGTCTACATAGTCTAGGTCAGTTCCGAGTTTTCTAAGTCGGGTCACAAATCGGGTTGCAGATTTGCTGACGTCATCCTGATGACGTGTCACTAATGTGGACTAAGGTTAATATGGTTAGGGCTGATGTGGTTAGATGATGTCACAATGACATCGCATAAGTCTTTCGGAGTGTGGTGGCGCATGCATTCCTAAGGAGCGCATGGATCTGACGGTGTGCACGTGGCAGTGCGTCATTCGTCAGATAAAGGCCAGATTTTAGAGTTTGGTAGATCGGCGGGCTACAAGGCCGTCATGGTGGTGTGTGTGGCCAAAAGTCTGATCTAGGATTTGAGAACTTTCGGTGGCATGTGGGATTATGCTGGAATCTCTTGTGGCGCATGGTGGAGCACGCCTGTGTTGTTGATTTCATCAAGCGAAGGCTTGATGTGCACAAATCTGAGAAGGTAAGTCATAGTTTGCTTAGTTGTTGGATTTTGACACAGCATTGAGCCATGGTGGCTGCGAGATGCCGTGGAGTCTAGATCCAACAAACAAGCTTGTGTGACTTCAGATGGTGGTGTGCACATGAGAATCTTCTTTGCTTGCTAGAGATGTTTGTTTGATGCCAAAAATAAAGTTGGCTCTAATACCATGTTAAATATATTATCAATGTGATGTGTTATACCATGTTGTATATGCTAAAGTGGATGTAGAAGGGGAAACATAGAATAGTAACACTGAGAACACGAGGGTTACGTGGTTTAGCCTTATCGGCCTACATCCACAAAAGAATCCCTTATGAATTATATCTTTATTATGTAAGAGTGTAGTACAATTACCTGTGTTACAATGAACTATAACATATGTATATATAGGCGACTAGACCCTAGACTATTAGTACAAGTAGGAGTTGGCTTGGTCCTATAACATTGGGTTAATATGTCTAATATATCTCTAACAAGACCAAAACACCAATTGATTTTTGGTGTAGGCAAAGGTTGAATTTCAAATATTTTATTCAACCATCAAAGACTTTACTAGTTGTTCGAATTAGAACTCACTCTTATATATATATATATATATATATATATATTTCTTTCATTCTTTTTTGGAGTAAAAAAATGAAGCATGAAATTGATCATCACAATGATTAATAACTTTCTGATTTACAAGGTCATTGTCATGAAATATCATGACTCAAAATTTACGAGAGGAGGGAATACATGGGACTATCAAAGTATTGTATAATTTTCATATCGTTCTTAGTGTCAAAACTCAAACCCTTGATTACCTTTAGTTTGATAGCAAATAATGGTTGTAAATTGGAGGACAATGAAGGGGTGCATGCCATCTAGAATAGATTGCTTGGCCCAACCCTAGGACCCGCATTACATCTACATGCCTTGGAAGTTGATCGTAGATTCAACTTAATGTAGTGCACTTTCAAAGACATTGATGATGCAAGAAATCAACAGTTGAGTTCCTCGTCAGCGTAGATGGACGATGATGTTGGATTTGTCTCTGATGTGTACCTACAATAAGACTCAAACTAAGTATACACCGGTGTAGTGTTGGCCAAAAACCCTCAAATGATTAAGTCAGAAAAGAATTCCCAAGAAATGTTCTATCAGAGAATTCAACTTGAGATTGGTTTTTTGGAGCGAATTTCTTGTAATTGTATGCTTGGATTTCTCCTTATTTTATAGCTACTCCTCCATTAATGAGCAATGGATCTTTGTATTTATGTGCAACAGCTAGCGCGTTACAAGTTAGTATCTTGATGGACATAACTTTGTTACCATTGCTCCATCCGTTACTCTTTGGCTTAAATGCCTTCAATAAATGCATAACGCACCTTAGCTTTGTCAATTAATGTGAGAAGGTTCCGATTTTTGGACTTAGCAGCTACCCCCTATTCCTTTCTTCATCTATGGGTTACGTGTACAGAGCATTTATTGTGAGTAGAACTTTCGTCTATCTAGTGACACATGTACAAACAGGATTTTCCTTTCGTGTCAGTTTTTTCTCAATTTTTTTGTGCACGGTCTCTCACTTATTTTGTGTTTTCCCTCTTTTTCCTTTTAACACTCATTTGGTTTTTTCTTTGTCGCCGTTTCACCTATCTAGAGCTTCCTTCTTCCTCACTGATTCCTCCTCCATTCTTGGTAAGTCCTTTTTCTATGCTCTTTTTCTTGTTTTCATTCTCTTATGGTAGAATACTCTCAAGTTAGGTTAGGTTACCCCTTTGTTTTTTTTTTTTTTTTTTCTCGTTTGTGTGGCCTACTTGAGTTCGTAGATAGAAAATGTCTCGGGGTTGGTCTTTTTGTGGGGAGAGACTGTCCTTACTGTTCTGTGTTGCTTTTCCTCTTCCCCTTAGTTCATCGTTCAATAGGAATTGCCTAAACTTTGGCAATGTCTAGAGAGGAGGTTAGGTAGAGTGAGCTTGAAATGGGCTTATCTTCTTCTGAGGACCACGGAGCCTTAAAGGTCTCTTCCCCTTTTACCCCTCATAAAGCTTGGAGTATCTACTGTGCTTTAAAGAGGAAAGAAGTGAGAAGGATTAGAAATAGGTTTCAGTTCCCTACCTCCGTTAAAGTTAGGATTCCTGATGGTATTCTTACACTAACGAAGTCTGTTTCTATGAAGCTGACTTTGCCAGCGGTCTTCGTTACCATGTTCATCCTTTCATTAGGAAACTCTTTTCCCGTTTGTTACTCCATCCTGCTCAATATGTCCCTAACTCTTAGAGGATAGTGATTTGTTGTATAGTGGTGTAGATGTCTGCTAATGACGGAGACACCATTAGGATAGATGAGCTCTTGCATTTTTACCGCCTAAGATGATCAAAAGTCCTAGGGTACTGGGAGTTTAAACCTTGGGATAGGAGTTCAAGGTTGATTCTTGATCCCCCATCTTTTCTTTGTAACTAGAAGACCGGCTTTTTCTTTGTCTTTGGTGAAGGTTGGAAAACCGTTCTTAGAGAAAACTTGGATGACGCTCCCAGGTTGCTTCGTAGTTGGGGTACTCCTGTGTCTGGTGCGTCCTTTTATTATATATGTACTCATATATTTTCGTGTTTGTATGGTTTTTTGAGTGTATCTTGACTTATCATATGTTCTTCTTTTGTAGCTTTTGTACGTCCTCGTCTCAAGACACAATATCACAATCGCTTGGAGAGAGTTAGAGCGCATCTGGAGACCATCACAGATTTTGATGAACTCATCTCCCCTCAATCCCTTTTCCTAAATTTTCTTGGCCTGGAGCCTATGAGTCAAGTCTAGAAAAACGTTGAAGTTGCCACAAAAAAAAAGAAAAGTAAGTGGCTTGGCTTTATACTTATTTCTCTTCAAATTAGCCTTTGGAAACCTGACGTGTATGGATTTTTTTTCATCTTTTAGGGATGGCTACCAGATTCAGCAAGGGGAAGCTGTCTGAGATCCAAGAGAAGAAGGCTAAGATTGGGCTATAAGAGGGCCTTCTGAAGAAGAAGCGAAAAAAGGACAGTGAACCTCTCTAGGAGGATACTGTGGTCATTTCTTTAGTTCCCAAACCTACTGTCCCATGTCTAGCCTCCCCTACCTCATCTTTGGAGTTAATAATGCCTACTGATGAGGTTATCAAGACGCGTGGGAAAGACAAGTACGTCCTTGGCACCTTCTAGGACAACGCTAATGCCGCGGTATTGAAGGCTCACAATGCCATTGCTGTTGAAGATCTTGAGCCTTTGATGACCAAATCATCTCAGGAGTTGATGTCGTCTCATGTTCACAAGATTATGTAGGTACGCCCTTTCTTTTTCTTTTCTTTTATGGCCTGTTTGGGAGTTAAAAAAAGGAGGGGGAGTAGAGTAGAGGGAGGGAGAGTAATTTTATTACCTTGTTTGGAAGTTTTTAAAGGAAGGAGGGGGAGGGATTTGGAGGGGTTTAGAGGGATTTGGACTACCTCTAACCTCTCATTTTTAATTCCTCCAAATCGGAGAGATTTGGAGGGAGAGCAAAATAGACAAATTATTGTTCTCCAATATACCCTTTCTAAATTAACAAAATTACAAACCAATATTCTTTTTTTTTTTTTTTTTTCACTGTAATCAGTAATCACCTACGCTATCACAACCACAAAAAGACTTTTCCAACCAAGATCACTGTGTATTGAAATCACTGTGAATTAGATCTTTTCCAGATCAATGGCCAGCCTTTCGTCAGAGGAAGCCTCCGGCTCCGGCTTCGGCTCCAGCTTTAGCTCCGGCCAGGAGCAGAGTGAGCAGTGTGGCAACTATAGCCTGAACACTGACGTCAGCGAGTCGGAGAGCTGTAGCTGTAGCTTCTCGTGCCGGCGGTTCGAAACTTCAAGCTTCAAGCTCGATAACGTCATCTCCTCGTCTGATGGCCGTTAATTTCCTTTTTCCGGCGCCGGTGATCGAAGGCAAGGACGTGGAGTCGGAGAGCTGTAGCTGTAGCTTCTCGTGCCGGCGGTTCGAAACTTCAAGCTTCAAGCTCGATAACGTCATCTCCTCGTCCGGTGGCCATTAATTTCCTTTTTCCGGCGCCGGTGATCGAAGGCAAGGACGTGGTGGGTTGGGACGAGAAGAAGCCCGAGAAACAGAATGGGAATGGACGAAAATAGAGAAAATGAAAAAACAAAAAAAGATTTGAAATCCTGAATTTTTTTTTTCTTGGCATCCAAACAGGGAAATAACAGATAAAAACAAAAAAAGATTTTGCTTTATTAATTAGAAAAAAAAAATTTAATAGGGGTAAATTTGTCTATTTAAATTATTTCCTCTTATTTTCATCATAATTTTTAAAACATCTAAATAAGAGAAATGACTAATTACTCTCTTCCCCCCTACTAATTTTAAAAACATCCAAACAATGTAAAAGGTAATCATTCCCCTCTACTCTCCTCCCCACTACTCTCCTTCCCTCTACTCCCCTCTACTCTCCTCCCTTCCTAAACTTCCAAACAGGCCATTAATCCTTCTCTTTGTTCCAAGTGTTGGGTGAATCCTTATAACTCTTGGGGAAATATCTGGCTTATGAGAAGAAGCTAGCATCTTCCCTTTCTCAAGTGGAGTCTTTTTCCTCGAAGAACGCTCTGCAAAAGGAGAAAGTTTATTTTCTCAAGGGCGAGGCAAAGGAAATGCGAGAACGTCTTAAAGCTTTGGAAAATGACATGAGTACTGAGAAAGCCTTCTCTAGATTGAAGGATAAGCAAATTGAAGAAGCTTTGGCTAGAATTTCGAAGGTCGGTGTTGAGGCCATAAAGAAGTTCAAGGACTCCAATGAGTACTCTAACAAGCTATGCGATTACTATGTTGAGGGCTTTGACCTTTTTCGCAATTATTTGGCCAAGCATAATCCATAGTTGGACTTCTCCAAGCTTGATATGGAAGAGGTGGAGAGGGAGATTTTGGCGGACTGTCGTTTAGAAGCTATAGTGGAGAATGTGGAAGTGATGGAAGGCATTGCTACCACGGCTCTAGCAAATCCGTCTTCTTCTAACCTTCTGTAGAGTTTTCTCACCTTTTTTGTTAAACAAAAGCACTGTTCCTTGGGCTTATTGTTTTGAGCATGTTTATATTCTTGCTTCTTGGAAACAATATGTCTAGGCCCATTTGTTTTGGGCATGTTTATTTACATTGATACTTTGCTTCGTGCTCGGAGCTTAGCTTCATCCTGTTATGGAACTTTGTTAATTTTCAGTAACCTCCATAGATAAATTCAAGAGATACTAATGTTTTGGTTGACTCGTGAATCACAACATTTCAGTCATGTGCTGAAGATGTTTTCGCAACTTTTTGACGGCTTCATTGCGTATTAATAACTTGACAATATCGTTACGTATTAACAATCTTTTTTCTAAGTCATGCATCACTGATGATTCCGTTATGTATACATAACTTTTTTTAAAACATGTATTAATGACGATTTCATTATATATTAATAACTTTTTGTAAGTCATGTATCAATGAAGATTTTGTCATGTATTAATAACTTTTTGAAAGTCATGTATCAATAACGATTTTTTTATGTATTAATAACTTTTTATAAGTCATGTATCAATGATAATTTCGTTATGTATTAATAACTTTCTCTATGTTGTTAGGACATATGTAGAACTTGTTATGAACATATGTCATTTAGAATTGGCTAAGCCTTTGACAAAACACACTTTACTTGTATTTGGGTAGATCTAGAATGGTTTAAGTCTTCAAGAAACATTGTGTCCATATCAAGGGTTAAAGCCATGCAAGTTTGTTCAAAAATCAAGTGAAGAAGTACTGTATTTTAAAGTGATAGGCCAAGAATGTATTGACCCCTTGTGATGAATTAACCAATTAATTAGCCAAGTTGATTAATTAATCAAATTAACATACAATATGCGTGGCAGCACAAACAAATCACCAACTAAAATAAAATGCAGCGGAAAATAAAGCTGACATGGTGATTTGTTTACGAATGGGGACAACCTCCAAGGCAAAAACTCCACCAGGTTATTTTAAGGTCACCACTCCTGAGAATTCACTATTACCATAACAAGCGATTACAAGTAAAAGAATCTCAGTACCTTATACCAACCTACAGTTGAAGCCTTACACCAATACCCAATTGGACTTGTTCTATAATGACAATCTCTCCTTTTAATGCACGACTCCCAATATGTGACTAACCAATAGATGCACAGATCCTAGTATGTGACTTAATCACCAACTTGAGAATAATGTTGGCTGCAAAGTTCTTCAGTTCATCACACAATGAAGATCACGAAGCTGCTTGGTCACCAAAACCCAATGGCGTACAAATGCAATAGCTTTTTTAAGAGAAAAAAGAACTAAGGCAAATTAGGTTTTCGGTCACAATTTGCATGAACAACTCTTTGCTTCACACTCGTGCAATTGTTCAACTTGTGATGGCCCTTAAAATAATCCTTATTATGTTTAGGGTTGTGAGAAAAGAAAACTCAAACATCTATTCACGGATTGGAATGAAATCAGAACTAAAAATCTGATTTTCATAAATCTCGATAGATACCTTATCTATCGAGCAGCTGTCAAGCATCAGGCTAGAACAGCTTTTTAAACCTCGATAGATACTAGCTGTAGAGGTTTAAAAACTAGCACTTCTTTACTTCTTTCTTGGACAGACTTGCATGGCTTTAACACTTGAACTTAGAACCTTGTTCCTTGAAGTATTAAACACATCCTAGATCTAATTAATTACAAGTAAAGTGCGTTTTGTTAAAGGATTCGCCAATACATGATGACATATGTTCCTAGCATGAAACACATATGTCCTAACATAAAGCTCGATAGATAGCTTGACAGATTGTATCTATCGAGGTTTAAAAGAAGCTTTTAGCTCGAAGCTTGACAGCAGCTTGACAGATAGCCTATCTATCGAGGATTACAAAAATTAGATTTCCAGATTTGTTTTTCACGCATATCCAAGCTATTTGTGTAGGGTCTCTTTTCTCACAACCCTAGACATATATAAGGATTATTTTAAGGGCCGTCTATGGTGACACAACTGGATGCAACTTGATGCAAAGTGATTATTCACTCAAATTGTGACCAGAGACAATTTGCCCTAGTTCATCTTTCTCTTGAAGAAGTTACTACATTTGTACACCGTAGGGTTTTGTAACCAAGGAGCTTCTTGATCTTCATCATGTGGGTGAACTAAAGAACTTTGCAGCCAACATCTTTCTCAAGTTGGTGTGTAAGCCGCATATTAGGAACCGTGAATCGATTGGTTAGTCACGTATTGGGAGCCGTGAATTGAAAGGAGAGATTGTCACTACATTGCAAGTCTAAGGTACTGGGATTCCTTTACTTGTTACCACTTGTTTTGATAATAGTGGATTCTCGGGAGTGGTGACCTTAAATTCATTTGGTGAGGTTTTGCCTTGGTGGTTTTCCATTTGTAAACAAATCACCCGTGTTAAATCACCCATGATGTTTTTTTGTTGTTGCACGTCACATGATCATGTATTACTCATGCATACGTACCTTTTCTTTTCATCTTCTAGTACTATCTATTGATTGGTGCTTTTCTCTCTCTCTCTCTCTCTCTCTCTCTCTCTCTCTCTCTCTCTCTCTCTCAGATAGTCTGCACCATGGCACCAAAGTGCAAGTCTACTCCATCTCGGAACCCTCTTCATTTCAGACATCGTCTTCTGACTCCACTCCTCTCCATGTCAGGTTCTGTGATGAGAAGGCCTGCAAGGACTTCTCGGAGAACTTCTCCGAACGTGGCATTCATTCGGAACGCCATGTTATCCTATCAGACTTTTCCAATACTGCTTTTTCGACTGTCACACACAGGTGGGGTTGGGAATCTCTATGTGAGATGCCCATGAGCTGTCCCTTCATGATCATACAAGAGTTTTACTCCAATATGCATGGTTTTGATTCTTCGATACCTCAGTTTTCCACTTTTGTTAAAGATACTAGTATAGTAATGACTCTGGAGCTTATCTCTGAAGTGCTACATGTTCTGAGGGAATCGGATCCTGATTACCATGATTATACATGTTTGAGAGGATCTTAATATAGACTTTCCCTCTCATTTCATCTTCTGTCTTATAGATGTCTACAAGGATACAGTGACTCGTGATATGCTTATCTTTCCTTCTGTTATCACAAGGATCATTCACCACTCCTTTGTTTCCTATCCTGAGTCTGATCATTTCCCCATCATGCATGCCATTGATGCTGGTACTATTCGACAGAGTGAGGCCCAGCTTCGACCAGCGGCCACGGACTGAGATGGCAACTCCTCCATCCACCTCCACTTCTTCTTCTTCTGCTGGTGGTGTGACTCTTGAAGCCATCATGGCTCAGCTTAAGCACACGGATGCTCACCTTGACGCTCTCAATGATGAGCTGTGCTAGGTGAACACTCGTGTGGGTCGTATCGCTCAACGGCAGGCTCAACTGGGCGGCTTTGCTGTTTCTCCTTCTCCTTCTCCAGCAGCATCTGAGGATGAGGATGCTGATGATGGTGATGATGATGATGATGATGAGGATGATGATGCTAGCTTTTTCGATGATGAGGAGATGACTACTTCACAGTGACTTGCCTTTTGTCATTTGTGACAAAAAAAGGGGGAGTAGTTTTGGGTATGAGAGTAGTCATATATCTAGGGGGAGCGTTAGCATAGGATCTTTTTGTTAGGGGGAGTGTTGTTTCCTTTGAGGGATGTAGTGAGGCTTATATGTACTTTTCTCTTCTTTCTTTTAGATACATTACCTCATGTACAAGTCTTGTGACCACTTAGTGATAGCAAACTTTGTATTTATCATTGATATATATATATATATATATATATATATATATATATATATATATATATATATATATATATATATATATATATGAAGATGTTGTTATCACTTTCACCTATCTCTCCATATGTTGTTTCTTTTCTCTCTTTATACTCATGTTTTTTATGTATGCAATCTTTTAATTTCTATTTCACACTAAGATGCCTTGACGAGTTTTGTTTAAAGTGTTTTAGAAATACAGGTTGTCAAAATCTATCATGCCATGAACTCTCTTCTTGCAAAGCTTTTCAAGAGTTTGTGTTAGGATTAGATTTTATTGTTTTCAAGAAGTGAGTATTAGTTGAGTGATTTATGACTTCTCTCATATTTCATGTGTTTGTTGTGATTTTGTCATGGATTGCCCAAGGGGGAGATTGTTAGGACATATGTGGAACTTGTTATGAATATATGTCATTTAGAATTGACTAATCCTTTGACAAAACGCACTTTACTTATATTTGGGTAGATCTAGGATGGTTTAAGTCTTCAAGCAACATTGTGTTCAAGTCAAAAGTTAAAGCCATGCAAGTATGTTCAAGAACCAAGTGAAGAAATGCTATATTTTAAAGCTCGACAGATAGCTCCTTAGATTGTATCTATCGAGGTTTAAAAGAAGCTTTTAGCCCGAAACTCGACAGCAACTCGACAGATAGCCTCTCTAATGAGGATTACGAAAATCAGATTTCCAGATATATTTTTCATGCAGATCCAAGCTATTTGTGTAGGGTTTCTTTTCTCGCAACCCTAAACATATATAAGGATTATTTTAAGGGCCGTCTAGGGTGACGCAATTGGATGCAACTTGATGCAAAGTGATTATTCACTCAAATTGTGACCGGAGAAAATTTGCCCTAGTTCATCTTTCTCTTATAGAAGCTACTACGTTTATACGTCGCAAGGTTTTGTAACCAATGAGCTTCTTGATCTTCATCATGTGGATGAACTGAAGAACTTTGCAGCCAACATCTTTCTCAAGTTGGAATGTAAGCCGCGTACTGGGATCCGTGCATCGATTGGTTATTCATGTACTGGGAGCCTTGCATTAAAAGGAGAGATTTTCACTACATTGCAAGTCCAATGTGTATTGGGGTAAGGGTTCAATTGTAGGTTGGTATAAGGTAATGAGATTCCTTTACTTGTAACCGCTTGTTTTGATAATAGTGGATTCTCAGGAGTGGTGACCTTAAATTCACCCTGGTGGAATTTTGCCTCAGTGGTTTTCCCCATTCGTAAACAAATCACCCGTGTCAAATTTAATTTTCGTTGCATGTAGTTATTTGGTGGTTTTTTTGTGCTACCTCGCGTATTGCATGTTAAATTGGCTTAATTAATTTACTTGGCTAATTAATTGGTTAATTTACCTAAAGGGTCAATACATTCTTGGCCTATCATAAGTCATGGATACATGACCATTTAGTTATGTATTAATAACTTTTCTAAGTCATATATCAATGATGGTTCCATAATAACCTTTTTTAAAATAATAATAAAGACAATAACTTTTGAAAAATGCTATTCTTCATAGTTTATTGATGGTAGAGATAGAAATGCTATTGCTTGCAAATCAATAACAAGAATAAAATTACATTCAACGGAATGAGAAACTTGGAACTTATTTGGGTTTCTTACTGATAATACTTCTTCAAGTGTTCTATGTTCCACATACGAGGTAGTTCGTGACCGTCGATTGTCTTCAAGTAGTACAATCCTTTTCTAGAGTGACAGATAACTTTAAGGTCCTTCCCATGTTGGTCCCAACTTTCCTTAGGATGGGTCTTTCATTATCTATGAAACTTTCTTGAGGAAGAAATCCCTCGAGTTGAACCTTCTAACTTTCATCTTCTTGTTGTAATATCTTGCCATTGCTCCTTTATACTTTGTCATTCTCTGCATAGCTTCATCTCTAACTTTGTTGATTAGGTTTGGGTTGTTGTTAAGCTCTTGTTGGTTCCTTTATTCTTTCATAAGTCTTGACTTAGACACTTGTCAATCCTACTTCTACCAATATGACGGTTTTAGCTTTAAAGTTTAGTCTGAATGGTGTTTCTCCTGTTAGTACCCTTGTTGTTGTCCTATATGCCCATAGGATGTTTGGTAATTCTTTAGGCCATGTACCCTTGGCCCCCTCAAGCCAAGTTTTGATAATCTTCAGCAAACTTCTGTTCATCATTTTGGTTTGTCCATTCGTTTGAGGATGTCTTGAAGAGGAATAATGATTCTTGATTTCTAGTTCTTTGCAGAATTTTCAAAACTTAGGATTGTCAAACTGTCTCCCATTATTTGATATTATTTTGTTAGGAATCCCAAACTTCCAGGCTATATTCTTCCATACGAAACTCCTAATTTTAGCTTCTGTGATTGTTGTTGCTGGTTCAACCTCTACCCATTTAGTAAAGTAGTCAATTGTAACGATCAGGAATTTTACCTACTTCTTTCCTAGTGGAATGGTCCCATGATATCAATTCTCCATTGGGCGAAGGGCCAAGGTATTGTTATTGGCGTCATTGGTTCTCCTGGTCGTGTCTAGATGTTGGCAAAATGTTGACACATGTCACAGGTTTTAACGAGGTTATAGGCATCCTTCTGCAACGTTGGCCAGTAATAACTGGCTCTAAGTGCCTTTCCCACCAAAGACCTTGCCCTAGCGTGATTGCCACAGATTCCCTTGTGTATTTCTCGCAACACATAAAGCTTCTTCTGAGTTAGCACAACGAAGATAATGTTGGGAAAACACATGGAAAATATAGTTTTGTATCTCATACAAAAACATGTAGTAGAATATAAATGGATCTACTTTATTCATGTGAGATAACATGCAACATCTAAATTTGGAAACAAAGAACAAGAAGATGTACCTTGATGTAGTGAAATTCAAAACAAAATGAAGATTTTACTACAGAAGGCTTTCAATCTTCACTCTAATTCCACAATGTGCACAAGAAGTATGATCTCTCAATTAGTTCTATACATACTTGTTCAAGAGAATAACCAAGTGTCTAAAGAAAAAACTCTATCTCAATTAGGACCAAATAAAGCTCTAGCTCCAATGGGCTTTGGACTTATCTGTCAACTCTTGACAAGCCCAAAGTTACCATTAATTATATTTAATACTATTACATAAATATAATTTCACTCTAGGCCTTATTAATAAATTATATCCCAAGACTTTATTAAACATTTAATCCCTTCATGAAAATATTCATAGTAATACAAAGTCATAAATGTGTAACAGTCACTTGGAAAATTACTACCTCTTGATCCTTGAGTATCCGGTTTAATCCTCTAAGTTATTCATCTATATTTTATGAAATTAAATTTCATAAAATATAAAATTTAGTAACTCTTTACTAAAGTGGTTAGTCCTAACACTCTGAATAACTAAAACCATTAAACTTATCTCAAGGGAATATTTTATATCCCTATAAAGAGACTATGAATTTCATCTTGAGAATATGTGTTCCTTCAACATTACGTGTGGTTGCCTAACATATTGAGGTTTTGACCATTTGTCTAGATCTTAATCCTGATATATTAAAGCAACCTACATTTCATGATCAAGTTCACTATTCCCTTGGGATTGAGAGTTTATGTAAATGAAAGTCATAAGATTTATTATTCATTTAACAGTCGTTAATAAAATAATTAATCTCACAGCGGTCCAATTCAATATGTCTTATACACTTAAAACATATTAACATATCAACCAGAAGTCTTCACTTCCATGATCAAGACAAATGATCTCAATTGACATGTTATAGTCTTCATAAATGAAATGCCCAATTTCATCACCGACTATGAACTAAGATTTTGAGTTTACAAAGAACTTGTGATTTATATCTTCTGCGACTAAATCACATACATTACATATTATGCATCTCAAAGACTATATGATAATGTTCAAATATTCGTACTACCATTATTTTAGATAATAATAAAGCAAGTTTATTACATAGAACATAATGTCATACATAGCATACAATAGGATTTTAGGGCACTAATCCTAACAGATATGGGAGGGAGTGTCCTCATCTATACAAGACTCTGATGCGGATCTTTCGTTCTTCTGCCTTGTTTTCTTAGAGTTTCCTTCTTTTAGGAAATGGATGATGGGACCCATCCAATTGTCCTGCTTCATTATTGCTAATACTTCTTGTCCTTCTGTGTTGGGCTGTTTGTTTTTTGCTTTTTTATATATCTCCATGTATAGCTCAGGGGCCATATTGTATTCATCTAAAAATGATAATCTTGCTAAGAAATCTGCCTCCATATTCTTTGCTCTAGGAATTTTCTAAAACTCAATGTCATTGAAGTAGGGCAAGACCTGTTGGATGATGGTCAGGTATTTCTGTATCCTTTCTTCCTTTGCTTCATAGTCTCCTTTTTCTTGGCCAATCACCAGCTGGGAATTGGTTTGGATGATCACATCTCTTGCTTACAATGCTTTCACTAGTTTTAAACCTGTTAGCAAGGCTGCAACCTGACTGCATACTTCATGACTTCTCCTTTTGGTAGTAAATCCCTTAGTCTGCACCATCCATCTCTTTTTGCGGGGGTTTTCTTCATCTTCTATATGGGTGAATTCTGCGATGAAGTCAGCTAGGATCTAGGCTTTGATTTCAACCCATGGTTGATACTCTATGTCAAATTGCCCTAGCTCTATGGCCCATTGAGCTAGCCACCTCGCTGGATCTATCTTATTCATTGTCTTTCTTATCAGCTGATCCGTCATGACGATGATGGGATGGGTTTGAAAGTAAGGGCAAAGTTTTCTAGACACGACCATTAGATCGAAAGAAATTTTATCTAATTTTGGGCAGTTTACCTCGACCCCTTGAAAAGCTTGGCTGGTGTAATACACTGGCTTTTGCACTGTTTCTTCTTCTCTGATCAATGCCGAGCTTACCGTCGTGCTGGACACTACTAAATATCGATACAGCTTTTCCCTTGTCACCAACGGACTCAATAATAAAGGTCGTGTCAGATGCTTCTTTAATTTCGTTAGAGCTTCTTTGCACTCGGCGGTTCATTGGAAAGCCTTTTTTAGAACCTTGAAGAATGGCAAGCACTTATCCGTTGCTCTAAAGACGAATCTGTTTAGAGCCACCACATTCCTAGTTAAGCTCTACACCTCCTTCATAGTCTTGGGAGATTTTATCTCAATTATCGCTTTTACCTTATCGAGATTCGCTTCTATGCCCTGTTAAGACACCATGAATCTCATGAATTTTCCTTAACCAATAGCAAAAACACATTTTGCAGGATTTAATTTCATTTTTTACTACGCAACGTGTTGAAGGTTTCTTTAGATCATCCAAATGATCTGCTTCATCTTTACTTTTCACTAGCATATCGTCTACATACACTTCTACATTCCTCCCTACCTACAGGGAGAACAAACAGTTCATCAGTTTCTTTAGTCCGAAGGGCATTACTTTGTAAGAATACAATCCTTGGCTAGTGATAAGTACAATCTTCTCTTGATCCTTTTCATCCATCAAGATCTGGTTGTAGCTGGAGAAAGTATCCATGAAACTTGCTTATGCATAGTAGTTGAATCCACCAATTGGTCAATTTTTGGTAGGATGAAGCTATCCTTCAAGCAAGCTTTGCTGAGGTTCGTGAAATCGACACACATCCTCCATTTGCCATTGTTCTTCTTCACTATCACCATGTTTGCCAGCAAATCTGGGTAAAAAACCTCATTTATAAAGATTATTTCTAGAAGTTTTTCTACCTCTTCTGTCACTGCTTTATTATGCTTTAATGCGAATATCCTTCGTTTCTATTGCACTAACGTGCATTTTGGATTAACATTGAGATGATGCTGGATAATCTCCTTATCAATTCTCGGTATGTCCTCGTGCTTCCAAGCGAAAATTTCTTGGTTCTTTCTTAGGAAAGTAATTATCTTTGTCTTTTTTGAGGCTGAAAGTCTTGATCCTACTTTCAAAACTTTGAGCGGAACTTCAGGGAAAATTTTGATGTCTTACGATGCTTCTGGTGGTTCGGAAATAGATTTCGGCTTGTCTATCGTCCATGTATGATTTTCTCCCGAGGATAGAGTGGCCTAGTAACATTCCTTAGCAAGGACTTGGTCTCCTAGTCTCTCTCCTATACCATGGGCTATAAGGAATTTTACCTTTAGGTGGTATGTCGATGTTGCTGTTTTCAACTTGTTGAGTTTGGGTTGTCCTAAAATGATGTTGTATGTTGATGGATAGTTTACCACAAGGAAATCAATCTCCTTAGAGGCTTGGGCTGGGTAAGTACCTGCAGTTGTGGTCAGCCTGATAATGCCTTTAGGAATGATTTTGTCCCCAATAAAACATACTAAAGGAGAATTGAAAGGCCGAAACCTTTCGTAGCTCAACTTCATCTATAGGAATGCAGGCAAGTAGATGATAGTTGTTAAGCTCCCATTGTCAACCAGCACTTGGTGGATGTTGAACTCTTCTATCTTGAGCACTATTCTGTTGGGTCATCTTGTGGATGTCTAACACTGCGAGTGTCCCTCTCTTTGAAGACAATGTCAGGTTCACTGCTCCTTGGTATCTTTGATGATGGCTAACGTGAGTAAATGTTGTTCACTTCCCTTGCATAAGCCTTCTTTAGGGATTTTGAGGATCCTCCTACCACCAATCCACCTGTAATCATCCTTATCTCGCCTACTAGAGCCTTTTTGCCATCCGCCTCCTATCCAGGTTCCCTACTATCTTTTTGTGGTTGTTTATATGAACCCGTCTTTCATATGAACTTTTGCAACTTCCTTTGATGAATCAACATCTCTATTTAGTCTTTCACGTGTCAACATTCGTTAGTGTGATGCCCATGGTCTTAGTGGAACTTGCAATATTTATTCTCATCTCTAACCTCTGTCGGGGCATGTATGGGTCAAAGCCATTGTAAAGATGGCTCATCTTGGATCTGCATTAAATCTTGACTTTTGATCTGAGAGGCTCTTCTTTTTATCTACAGTACTCGCAATGTTTTGTGCTTCCTTCTTTCTATCAAGGTTGTGGCTAGTGTTTTCATCTCTCTTCCTCTTGCTTGTCATCTCTTTTGTTGTTACTGCATCTTTCGTGTTCATGTATTTTTAGGCCTTATGGAGTAGTTCAGCCACTATCCTTGGTGGACTCTTGGTGATTGAGAAGATAAAGTCCCCGAGCAGCAACCTTGCCTAGAAGGTCGTTACTCATTAGGACGACTTGATCTTCCGCTTCGTACGACTTGATCTTCCGCTTCATCCACCTGTAGCAATTATTTATTGAAGCGAGTTACATACTGCCTTAATGATTCTCGCTCTGCCTAACGGATGTTGGCTTCTTGTGCCTCTGTTCTCCAATGAAATGATGAAAAAAGCTCTTACTGAGTTGCTCAAAGATGGCAATGGTACTTGGGGGTATTTTTCCGAACCAAACTCTGGCTGCTCCCTTTAGTGTTGTTTAGAAAGCCCTGCACATTACTTCATCTAGGGTCATTTGTAGGTGCATCAGGGTTTTGAACGATTCAATGTGGTCTAACGAATCCCTTGAACTATCATATGAATCCAACTGCAGGGGTGAAACTTTGGCTAGGGGACAACTCAACACCTCAGTGGTAAATAGTGAAATTGTCCTTTGAATCATTTCGTGTAAATTCTCTACGGCTTTTTCTTTCACTACATTCCTGAGTTTGTCCATTTTTCTCCCCATGTTACGGAGTACGCTATCCATTTTGGACGAGTTCTCTTCTGATACTCTTTCTCTCCTGTTGATCTGACTATATGAATCTTCTTCATTGTTGTTTCCTTCAAATCAGCAAGGCTGCTCTTCTTCATTCGGATTTTTGGTAGTCCGCTATAATTCCCCTTTTTGAGATTCAGCTCCTCTTCGTAGCTCTTCATTCTGGTGAGTCAACTCCGCTACATTGGCTATGACTGCTTGAAATTATTGTGCAGCTTGCTCAGGGTTCATCTTGCACTGTGAGGATTACTTTTGTCAATCAAGGAAATGGCTTGAATGATTAGTTGTTCCCACAGACAGTGCCAAACTGATGATGCGAGAAATTAGCAGTTGAGTTCCTTGTTAGCGTAAATGGACGATGGTATTGGATTCGTCTCTGATGTGTCCATGCAATAAGACTCAAACTAAGAAAGTATACACCAATGTGGTGTTGGCAAAAAACCCTCCAATAATTAAGTTAGAAAAGGATTCCCAAGAAATCTTCTGTCAAAGAATTCAACTTGAGAATGGATTTTTTTGAGAGAAAATTGTGTATACATGTATGCTTGGATTTATCTTTATATTATAGCTACTCCTCAATTAATGAGCAACAAATCTCTGTATTTATGTGCAATGGCTAATGCGTTACAAGTGAATATCTTGATGGACATAACTCTGTCACCGTTGCTTTGTCCATTACTCTTTGGCTTGAATGCCTTCAATAAATGCGTAACATACCTTAACTTTGCCAATTAATGTGAGACAGTTCTGAGTTTTTGGACTTATCCGACATCAATTGTCAACTTGATACTTTGGGTTTTATATAAGGCTTATAGCATTATGTGCTAGTAGGAATTGAGATATAACTCATGACGAACCTCTTACCTTGTTAATATGTTTGTTGAGGGTTCTTTTTATGTTTCTTGTACCTTAGACAAGTGTCTTGATATTATTAGACAACACTTAGTCTAGGCTTTTTTTAAGAGGGAAGTTGGACTTGACGCTCTGCAGAATGGGCTCCAAAGTACTGTTCCGCTGGTACTAGTTTGTGCACAAACATTGGGTCCAAAGTCCAAGGGAAGACACTGCAAAGTGGGCTTATCCTCTGTTTTTGCCACAGAAGGATCTTTTTTGCTATGCAGTAAAACCTTTTGCTATATAGTAAAACTTTTTGCAGTGCAGTAAAGTTTTCTGCTATGCAGTAAAACCTTCTTCTATGCTGTAAAATTTTATGTGGCGTAGTAAAGCCTTGTGTTATGCAGTAAAATCTTTTGCTGTGCAGCAAAGCTTTCTACACTTTTCTATAACGTAAATGACTACTTCTTCATTTTTTGTTGAAAAAATACTTTTCTACTTCTTACACATTAACAAATCTAAAACCCATAGAAAATACCCATAAATTGTTAGTTTATATTGAAGGAAAAATTCTGGTTTTGCATCTCATGCAAAACCCACAGCGGAAGCAATGAACTAGGATCTATTTCATTCATGATTGATAACGTGCACTATGTAAATTTCAGAATTTAAGAACAAGATAGCGTACCTTGGTGTGGAGAAATTCAAAACAAAAATTAGAAGCACTTGGGAACACTTTTAATCTTCACTCCAATTCCACTTTACGCCCAAGATGTGTGGTCTCTCAATCAGTTTGTCAAAGGGAGAATGAAAGTGTGTCTCACACTCTCTCACACACCATTTCTTTTTCTTTTTCTAATCTCTTCTCATAAAAATTCTGTATGTTTCTCCCTTTATAACTAACTGATTATCTAATTGGGCTGGCCTATTAGGCCTTTCCAATTGGGCTTTAGTGTGTGGCTTGGAGTGGGACCAAAAGGGACCAATAAGACACTAGCTCCAATGGGCCTTGGGCTTTTCCGTTAACTCTTGACAAGTCCAAAGTTATCATTAATTATATTTAATACCACTATATAAATATAATTGCACTCTAGGCCTTATTAATAAATTATATCCCAAGACTTTATTATACATGCAACCCCTTCATAAAATATTCATAGTAACACAAAGTCATAAATGTAGACTGCCACTTTGTAAATTACTACATCTTATCCTTGAGTACCCGGTTTAATTCTTTAAAGTTATTCATTATATATTTATGAAATCCAATTTCATAAATATATACTTTAGTAATTTCTTACTAAAGTGGTTAGGCCTAACTCTCTGAATAACTGAAACCATTAAACTTATCTCAAGGGAATATTTTATATCTCCATCAAGAGACTATGAATTCCATCTTGAGAATATATGTTCCATCAACACTAAATGTGGCTGCCCAACATACTGAGGTTTTGACCGTCACTTCAGATCTCACTCTTGATATATCAAAGCAACGTACACTTCATGATTAGGTCCATTATTCTCTCAGGATTAAGAGTTCATGCAAATAGAAGTCGTGAGATTTATTATTCATTTGATAGTCATTAGGAGAATAATAAATCTCACAGCGGTCCTGTTCAATATGTCTTAACTCTTAAGACATATCAACATATCAACTAGAAGTCTTCACTTCCATGATCAAGACAAATCATCTTAGTTGACACGTTATAGTCTTCGCAGATGAAATGCCCAATTTCATCACCGACTACGAACTATAAATTCTGAGTTTACAAAGAACTTGTGATTTACATCTTCTGTGACTTTTCACATAAATCACATACAATGCATCTCATGGACTATATGATAATGTCCCATATTCATGTTACCATTATTTTAGATAATAATAAAATAACTTTATCAAACACAATATTAAGTCATACATCATGTCATACATAATGTCATACATAATATCATACATAGCATCATACAATAGGATTTAAGGGCACAAATCCTAACAATCTCTCACTTGCCCTAAAGACTATTTTGCACTAATCTAACTCCCATTGCTTCCAAATGTGACTCGAAAGTCCTTTGAGGCAAGGCTTTGGTAAAGGGATCTGCTAGATTATTTGCACTTTCAATCTTTGCTACCACAACATCTCCACGAGCAACAATGTCTCGAATGATGTGGTACTTCCTCTCAATGTGCTTTCCTTTCTTATGATTCCTTGGATCTTTGGATTGTGCAACCGCTCTACTATTGTCACAAAATAATGTGATGGGAACTTGCTCCATTCTCACAACACCAAGATCAGAAAGGAATTTCTTGAGCCAAACAGCCTCATTTGCTGCTTCACAAGCAGCAACGTACTCGGCTTCCATGGTGGAGTCTGCAATACAAGATTGCTTAACACTCCTCCAACTTATGGCTCCACCTCCCAAGGTGAAAACACATCCTGAAGTGGATTTTCTGAAATCTAGATCTGACTGAAAGTCTGAATCTGTATAGCCAATGGGAATCAAATCCTCACTATGGTAAACAAGCATATAATCTCTCGTTCTCCTAAGATACTTAAGAATATGCTTTACAGCTTGCCAATGTTTTGGTCCTAGATTTGATTGATATCGGCTGACCATGCCAACTGAATAACAAATATCTGGTCTAGTACAAAGCATGGCATACATGAGACTTCCCACTGTAGAAGCATAAGGAACTTGTCTCATCATATTTTCTTCCTCTTGAGTCTTAGGCCTTTGGTCATCAGACAGAGGAACTCCATGTCTAAAAGGAAGCAATCCTTTCTTGGAGTTTTGCATGCTAAACCGTTCTAGAACCTTATCTATATATCCAACTTGTGATAAGGCTAACATCTTATTCTTGCGATCTCGCCAAAGCTTGATCCCTAGAATAAAGTTAGCCTCACCCAAGTCCTTCATATCAAATTGGCTTGACAACCAAACTTTAACCGATGACATTACCCCTACATCATTCCCAATGAGCAGAATATCATCAACATAAAGCACTAGGAACATTACTACTTTGTCTCGATGTCTTTTGTACACACATGATTCATCAAGATTTTGTTCAAAACCAAATGACTTGATTGCTTGATCAAATTTGATGTTCCATGACCTAGATGCTTGTTTAAGTCCATAAATGGACCTATTCAACTTGTATACCATATGCTCTTGGTTCTTTGCTATGAAACCTTCTGGTTGCAACATGTATATTTCTTCTTCAAGATTGCCATTAAGAAATGCAGTCTTGACATCCATTTGCCAAATCTCATAATCATAATGAGCAGCAATAGATAAGAGAATTCTGATAGATTTAAGCATGGCTACTGGCGAAAAAGTTTCATCATAATCAATACCTTCTTTTTGTGTATACCCTTTCGCCACTAGTCTTGCTTTAAAGGTTTCAACCTTTCCATCTATCCTTCTCTTCCTCTTGTAAACCCATTTGCAACCAACAGGTTTAATGCCATTAGGCGCCTTTACAAGATCCCATACATGATTTGAATTCATAGAATCCAATTCAGATTTCATAGCTTGGACCCAATGATGTGCATCTATATCATTTATTGCTTCATCATAAGTGTAAGGATCCGATTCAGCCTCTTCTGAGATAGCCTCATAAGTTTCTCCCAAACCTATGAATCTTATAGGAGGCCGAACAATTCTCCCACTACGACGAGGCACCTGTGTACTAGACATCTCATGAGTAGTATCTTGTGGTGTATCTAATACAGCCACATCATCCCTAGTTTCATCCATTGGTTGTTCAACTACAGGTTCATTCATTTCAGCTAAGACAACTCTACTTCTCGGAGTAAAATTATTCATATAGTCATTTTCCAAGAATTTAGCATTTGTGCTAACAAACACTTTATTATCCTTATGACTATAGAATAAACCTCCAACTGTTCCTTTTGGATACCCTACAAAAAATACCACTTCCGTTTTAGACTGTAACTTGTCAGACTTTCCTTTCAACACATGTGCTGGACAACCCCAAATGTGGAGATGTCTCATACTAGGCTTACGCCCATTCCACAACTCTACAGGTGTTTTAGGAATAGACTTCGAAGGTACTAAATTCAGAAGATACATTGCAGTATTTAAGACATATCCCCAAAAAGAAATTGGTAGAGTCGAATAACTCAACATGGACCTAACCATATCTAAAAGAGTTCTATTCCTTCTTTCTGCTACACCATTTTGTTGTGGAGTTCCAGGTGCAGTCAACTGAGATATAATCCCATTTTCAGTCAAGTAATCCTTAAAATCACCAAGAAGGTATTCGCCACCTCGATCAGATCGAATGGCCTTTATGTGTTTACCCAATTGATTCTCAACTTCAGCCCTAAACTCTTTGAACTTTTCAAAGGCTTCAGACTTCCATTTCATTAGGTACACATAACCAAATCTCGAGTAATCATCAGTGAAAGTAATGAAATACTCATAGCCACCTCTTGCTTGGATTGGCATATGACCACATACATCTGAATGTACTAGTTCTAGCAAATCTTGGGCTCTTCTACCCTTTGTATTAAAAGGTCGTTTGGTCATCTTACCTTCCAAACAAGATTCGCAAACTGGAAAACCATCAAAGTCCATGGGCTGTAAAAGTCCATCTTTGATTAGTCTTTGAATCCTACTTGAATTAATATGACCTAAACGCAAGCGCCATAGATATGCATCACTAGTAGAAGGAAACTTTCTCTTTAATGATTTCACATGAGAGCTACTATCTAATTCAGAATTGTATAATTCATGCTTATCAGGAGTTAAAATATAAAGACCATCCACAATATTGCCAGAATAGATAAACACTTTATCCTTCTTTATTACAACATTGTCTTTCAGGATAACACAATATCCATGTTTACCTAAGTAAGTTGCAGAAATTAAATTCCTACGAACATTAGGAACATACAAACAGTCTTCCAATATTAAAACTCTAGACTTAAAACACAAATTAAACACTCCAACAGCTTCAACCGGAATCTTGCTCCCATCAGCCAAAGTAAGAAATAGTTCTCCCTCATTCAACTTTCTGGTCTCTTGGAACCCCTGCAAAGAATTGCAGATATGATTAGTACAACCTGAATCCACACACCAGGAATCCGTTGGATTCTGTACCAAACATATTTCAAGAAGAAATGAACTTTTCATACCCTTATTCTTGGCAGCCTTGAATATTGGACAATTCCTCTTCCAATGTCCTTTCTCACCACAACAGAAACACTTTCCTTTGGTTTTCTTTCCTTTCTTGGCAACTCCTAAGGCAATTTGTTTACCATCTTTCTTAGTGAAGTCCTTCTTCTTCTTCTTCTTACCCTTGCCTTTCGACTTAGGTTGACAAGTAGAAGCTTCACCCACATTGGCTTCAACACTAGAAGTACCAAGGATGCCTTCTGCCTCCACTAACTCATTCATTAATTCAGACAAAGAATAAATCTTTTTGTTCATATTATAATTGAGTCTGAATTTCTTGAATGATTCTGGTAGTGACTGGAGTATCATATCCACTTGGGATTCTCCATCAATGTCGGCACCTAAAACTTCTAATGTGTTCAGATTAGCAATCATCCTAAGACAATGCTCTCTCACTGAACTTCCTGCAGCCATTTTGGTATTATAAATTTGCCTCATGGTTTCTTGCCTTGCAGAACGGCCTTACTCACCAAACATCTCCTTTAGACTATGCATTATGTCCGAAGCAAGTTCTACATCCTGCATTTGATGCTGTAGAACATTTGAGATAGATGCTAGGATGTAGCACTTGGCCATCTCATTAGATTTCTGCCAACGATCATATCGCTGTTTTTCCTCAAGAGGAGCATCTAATGAAGGAAATTTAGGACATGGTTGAGTAAGCACATACTTGTGCTCTTCACCAGTAAGAACAATGTCCAAATTTCTTTTCCAGTCAACATAGTTGGATCCAGTCAGTTTGTTTTGGTTAAAAATAGAAACAAGTGGGCTAAATGATGCCATGACAAAATCTAAAAATAATAAACATGAATATAATAAGTAAATTGGACATTATCAATTTAGCATATAAACATATAATATGGAACCTTAACAAAAACCATAAAATAATATATGCAACGACAACCCAATCTCATATGCAATATCCCTCAGCATAGAGTGAACATAAAATACTATGATTGATTGAGAACTATTCTCATTAATAGTGCTATCATGATAACTCTTATCAAACACTAATAATATGTCGTTTTATATTTAGCCTCTAAGTAATAATAGTAAGAACTCAGCATAGAGGATACTATAATACTTAGTCTAGTGTATACCATTGTCTAGAATCATGTGTAACCACATTTCATCCCTTTAACAGGCTTATTTTGTAGTAACATGATAAAACACCCTCCGCATGGAATGTAAAACTCGAAGCTAAGACAAGGTGTTTATCAAACCACTATAAACCAGGAAATTCAATCTTGTAGGACCATGAAATAAATACTCTCCGCATGGAATGCTAAGCTCGAGGCAAAGACAAAGTATATATTTCACACTACTATGAACCAACAATGGAGGCCGTGAGATCCAACCCTTGTATCTCTCTCCCACTAGATATTTTAAAATAAAGGTTTTTAAGAACAAGAATGATAATAATGCTAGACACGTGAAAAAAAATATAATCATAATCTCATTAGGAATAAATTTCATTAAACTAGCATTAACATATGTAAATATATATAACGTAATAAAAACCTTTATTATATATAAAAATTTATATTATATTATATATAATATAATATACAAATTAATATATATAATATACAATTATTACTTTATATATATATATATATTATAATATATATATAATATATGATTATTATATTATATTATATTATATATATATATATATATATATATATATATATATATATAATTGTCAGAGAAGGCTAGAATCTTTACGGATTCACTTTTTCTAAGGCATGCAATTACAAACCAAGCCATGCATTGAAGTCAACCCGTGCAACAAATTCCAAGTGATGCAATCAACATCCAAGAGGTGTAAAACTTCATCCACGCACAGTACGGTTACATTCAAAAGTCAATCCGTATATTCAATATGGCATCAAGCCAAAACTATTAAATGGTTTATTAATGCCGAGCGGTGCAAATAGTTAACACACGCAAAATGTAGTTATTGACTTGATGCAATAACATGGAATTAGTGCATTGAATCCTTATAGATCAAAGCATGAAAAGGATTTCATACGGATTCAACTTTTTTTTTTTTTCATATCAAACTTCATGAATATTAAAACCCATGACACAGTACCATAACTTGATGCAGAAAATTGAAAGACAATGATAATGGTTTTCTTAAATTCTAAAATCCAATCACACGCTATACAATCATGATATGAAAACCTGGCTCTGATACCAATTGAAGGAAAAATTATGGTTTTGCATCTCATGCAAAACCCACAGTGGAAGCAATGAACTAGGATCTATTTCATTCATGATTGATAACGTGCACTATGTAAATTTCAGAATTTAAGAACAAGATAGCGTACCTTGGTGTGGAGAAATTCAAAACAAAGATTAGAAGCACTTGGGAACACTTTTAATCTTCACTCCAATTCCACTTTACGCCCAAGATGTGTGGTCTCTCAATCAGTTTGTCAAAGGGAGAATGAAAGTATGTCTCACACTCTCTCACCCACCGTTTCTTTTTCTTTTTCTAATCTCTTCTAATAAAAATTCTGTATGTTTCTCCCTTTATAACTAATTGATTATCTAATTGGGCTGGCCTATTAGGCCTTTCCTATTGGGCTTTAGTGTGTGGCTTGGAGTGGGACCAAAAGGGACCAATAAGACACTAGCTCCAATGAGCCTTGGGCTTTTCCGTCAACTCTTGACAAGTCCAAAATTACCATTAATTATATTTAATACCACTATATAAATATAATTGCACTCTAGGCCTTATTAATAAATTATATCCCAAGACTTTATTATACATGCAACCCCTTCATAAAATATTCGTAGTAACACAAAGTTATAAATGTAGACTGCCACTTTGTAAATTACTACATCTTATCCTTGAGTACCCGGTTTAATTCTTTAAAGTTATTCATTATATATTTATGAAATCCAATTTCATAAATATATACTTTAGTAATTTCTTACTAAAGTGGTTAGGCCTAACTCTCTGAATAAATCTCACAGGGGTCCTGTTCAATATGTCTTAACTCTTAAAACATATCAGCATATCAACTAGAAGTCTTCACTTCCATGATCAAGACAAATCATCTTAGTTGACACGTTATAGTCTTCGCAGATGAAATGCCCAATTTCATCACCGACTACGAACTATAAATTCTGAGTTTACAAAGAACTTGTGATTTACATCTTCTGTGACTTTTCACATAAATCACATACAATGCATCTCATGGACTACATGATAATGTCCCATATTTCATGTTACCATTATTTTAGATAATAATAAAATAACTTTATCAAACACAATATTAAGTCATACATCATATCATACATAATGTCATACATAATATCATACATAGCATCATACAATAGGATTTAAGGGCACAAATCCTAACATATATGTGTACTTATACGTATTCATATATACATATATAAAATATATTTTGCAGAACATGAGATACAATATATACATGTGCGTATGACAGAATGATGATTAGTTCGTGTCAAAAGTGGTGGAATAATCATGGTTTGTATTGCATACAAAACATACGTAGCGAAAAATAATGGATCTACTTCATTCGCAATTAGTAACATGCACTATGTAAGTTTTAGAAATTAAGAACAAGAGAGCGTACCTTAAAGCTATGAATTTCAAAACAAAGATTAGAAGCACTTGGGAATACTTTCAATCTTCACTCCAATTCTACTAATGCCCAAGAAGTATGGTCTCTCAATCATATTCCAAGGGAGAAGAATTGGGTGACTAACACTCTCACATACACTCACAATTATGTGTCTTCCAAAAATTCTGTATGTTTCTCCATTTGTATCTAACTGATTATCTAATTAGGCTAGCCTTTTGGGCCTTTCGAATTAGGCTTAAGTGTGTGGCTTGGAGTGGGACAAAAAGAGACCAATAAGACACTAGCTCCAATGGGCCTTGGGCTTTTCTGTCAACTCTTGACAAGTCACCACTATATAAATATAGTTGCACTCTAGGGCTTATTTATAAATTATATCCCAAGACTTTATTGTACATGCAACCCCTTCATAAAATATTCGAAGTAATACAAAGTCATGAATATAGAATGCCACTTTGAAGATTACTACATATTAATTTCTTGAGTACCCGGTTTAATCCTTGTAGTGTTATTCATCATATATTTATGAAATCCAATTCCATAAATATATACTTTAGTAACTCCTTACTAAAGTGGTTAGTGTTAACACTCTGAATAACCAAACCCATTAAACTTGTCTCTCAAGGGAATATTTTATATCTCCACTAAAAGACTATGAATTCTATCTTGAGAATATATGTTCCATCAAAACTAAATGTGGATGCCCAACATAATGAGGTTTTGATCGTGACTTTAGATCTCACTCCTGATATATCAAAGCAACCTACACCTCATGATCAGCTCCATTATTCTCTCAGGATTAAGAGTTCATGTAAATAGAAGTCGTGAGTTTATTATTCATTTGACAATCGTTAGAAGAATAATAAATCTCACAGCGATCCAGTTCAATATGTTTTAACTCTTAAAACATATCAACATACCAACTAGAAATCTCCATTTCCATGATCAAGACAAATCATCTTAGTTGATATGTTATAGTTTTCGCAGATAAAATGTCCAATCTCATCACCGACTACGAACTAAAATTCTGAGTTTACAAAGAACTTGTTATTTATGTCTTATGTGACTTTTCACATAAATCACATATTATGCATCTCATGGACTATATAATAATGTCTCAATATTCATGTTACCATTATTTTTAGATAATAACAAAACAAATTTATTAATCACAACATTAATGTCATAAATAACATCATACAATAGGATTTAAGGGCACACATCCTAATAAAAAGTACACGTAATAACAAAGAAATAAGAAAGCTTCAACAGAAAAGGTTTAGCTAGTATAATAGCTAACACGGTAAATATAATAAAAATGTGCTACAGTAAAATAACTAGTATAACAAATAAAGATACCACAACAAGACAAATGCTGCAGCAATCGTGATAAAAAAAAATTGTGCTACAACAGAACTACTAAATACTGCAGATATAAGTACAAATGAGTGAAATCAAATATATTTGCAATCGAAATCAAGTATTGAATCTTCTCATATAATAAGTAAACCACGAAGGAACCCAAACCCCAACTTGAACAACCTTGTCATAGGCTCTTGCCATCAAAGTTATGCATTTTAAAGAATAAGCTTAAAGAGCTACTACCTATTACTTTTGGACAACCTCAAATAATGGGTTTGCTAAAAGGGAGGGAAAAGAAATTCTATTGATGCATGCCCCTATTTTTGCTGAGTTTTCTATTTTCTTTTTACCACATACTTTCTTTCTTTCTTTCTCTTCATTCTTTTTACTCTTAGTTTCTGACTATTATCTTGTCGTGGGTTGTTTTTCTCCCTTGGCTCTTTTCCCTTTTTGGATCCCCCTCTCCCAGGGTGGCTCTCCCTCTAAGTGCCTCCCCTTTTAAGTGCCTCTCCCTCTTAGTGCCTCCTCTTTCATCCATGGCTACCTCTTCCCTTTATAATGAACTGATTCAATGGGATTTCACCTTTTTATCCTTAGTGCTTCACCAACTATTTTTGACTTGTTGTGGACATTCCTTCATGACTGCCTACCAACTCATTGGTTGCCCGGCCATTACCTCTACTCAGATTACGTTTGCTGCACAACTACTCATTTCATGACAAAATTCCATTTTATTTGTTCTTACTATATACCTCTACCTCCGGGTTCAAATGGATAAGGATTGAGGTACCTCACCACCTACCTCTATGGCATGCATTAGATGGCCCCAACCATTTACTACCTCATTTGGGTAAAATACCATCCCAGCAAGGTATATTCCAAAAAGAAGCTATAGTTGGAAACAAAATATAGACCCCTTTTCCCCCCACCACCAAACCACACCCTCTGAATCCCTTTGACCGTGAGCCCATTGGTTAAATACAAGTTAGTGGTGTTTCAGTCCTTGTGTGCTTGCTCCACTATCTTCTGTTTTTGTCTTCTCTCGTTCCCACGCTGTTTCTGCCATAGCAGAATAGCCTTGTTTCGTTTTGATGTGTGTCTTTGTCTTATTTCTTCATACATTTCTTGTTGTAACTAACATTTCCTTTGGTTTGGATCTTCTTTTCTTCATGCAATTCCTGCTGCTGACACTCTGTTGTTCCTTGTTTCTTTTAATCGTGTTTCTTCATATTAGTTTTCACACATATTCTTTTATACAAAAGGATTTGGGCCTTTGTAGACCAAATAATGTTGACTGGATCAAAAGGGTCTTGGGCCCAATTTTCCTTGATCTGTAGAAGCTATTCTGCTGAAGAGTTGTATTCTGTAGCAGATCTGTATTCTGTTGTAGATTCTGTAGCAGATTTAGATTCTACTGCAAGTCTCTTTCCCTTACATTTCTTTCTTTGGACCTTTCTTGCTCTTTGGTCTTCATGGTGGGCATTTAGGCCTTGCTTTTCATTGGGCTCTCTTCCTCATGGGCTTTCAGGTACGGATTTGCAAAAATTGGCATCAACATTTAGTCCCTGAGTATATGGACTGCTCTTGCAATTTATATGCGAACACTTATGCAGTTTTCTTTCGTGGGTTGTTTCCCAACTCACATGCGAATGCTTCTCTTCTTTTCTTCATAGGCCTTTTGACTATTGATCTCTCCATATCATTTCATCATGCTTGTTATAACTTTACCTCTCTTTCTATTTCTTGTTACCCCGTGAGCTTGCAGGCTGATGCTCCCCTTTCATAAGATGAAAACTTCCCCTAAATGTGTAGATCAAAGGGTGGCTTCGCTCCCTTTTCTTGTGCCTTCCTCTTCTCTTAGCATTTACGTATTGGAATTCCTTGTGCTCATTCCAAACAAAGCGCAAAGCTAACATTGCAAGCCCTCATCATAGTAAAGTACTCTTTCATTTGCTGATAATGTTTTTTGATGTGTTGAATAACACATCTATTCTTCTCCAAGATGAAGTTTCTACGGAGAAGGATGTTGGGCCTTGTAGAAGGGCAAGTTTCTTTCAGTGATGATGTACTTACGGAGGACCTCCTTGTTTGAAGCTACTACTAACACGGGCAAATGTTTTGTTGCAATAGTAGAGGGACCTTCTAGCCCCCAAGATCATCAATACTCTTGTACCTTTGCCATTTGCATTGCGGGTTTTTTTTTCATTTTGCCATAAATTATGGTTTTGCTGCAAAATTAATCTTTCTGCAAAAGTGACTGAGTTTGCCACTGATTTTAAGGTGCCTGCAAGTGGTGCCACTATAGATTTTTTTTCAAGGGGCAATGAGGATGCTTTCACAAGAAATCTTCACTTTATATTCATTCTAAACATTTTCTTTTTCATTCTACCACTGCAACTATTGACTCCTTTGTGTTATTTTGCCACAACCATTACTGGTGAAGATATGACTGCTTCTTTGATGAAAAGGCATAGATGTTGTAAACTAAATTTTTCTTAATTTTGTTGTAGTCTCCCTAGGTGAGTAGGATACTCCAATCTCTTAGGAAGAAAAATGCTGCTTAAGAAAAAATTCCTTGTGATTACTACAGATCTTATTTCTCCCAATTCTTCTTTCTAAAGTTGCTAAGCTTGGCAATGTCTTTAGCAATTCTTGTGGAAGGTGGTCTACCATTGAATGCATTGCTAGAGAGATGTTTGAACTTCATCATCGATTTCCACCTTTTGTTTCTGCTGTGAGTTCCTTTGTTACTCAGCTTTTCTGCGGAGCACTCTTGAAGCCTTAAAGTCTTGCAAAGAGCATTTAATTTCTGCTGTAGTGCTTGTTGGTTCACCTTTACATATATTTCTGCTGGAGCATTTGTAGGCTTACTTTTCTTGCTACCTTTCTTTGCTTCTATGACATTTACCGCAACAAGGGTGGTAGAATTTCTTCTTATGGATTCACTACTGCATAGATTTTTTATTGTGTGAGAACTCATTTTTGACTTGCTATTTGATGCTTCCATGGAAGATGGATGATGTTACTGCTTTACCACAGATTAGAATGTTACTTGACCATGGTAGGTTATGAAAAATTGCATGGGTGCTGCACTATGCCATATCATAAAATTTGGAGTTGCTGCAGATCAAGTGGCAGATGAATGTATACTTGCCGAAATGCCACAACTAATACTTATTTCATCATGGGTAATATTGCTATCGCAGATTCGTACCATATGACGATACTTTAAGCTTTGTGGAAGGCTTTCTAAATTTGCTGTAGAATGGGCCTTAACCCCCCCCCCCCCCCAGCATGTAAGACAACTGGATGAGTCTTTAGCTTTTTGAAGAAAGTTTTTTGTATTTTTTGTAGAATGAGACAACCCCTCGTATGTGAGAATGAGTTCTTAGCTTTCTACAGAAGGCTTTTCATATTTCTATAGAATGAAATAGCCCTTGGTATATGAGATAACTAGATGGACTTGATATCATACTTTGATCACCTTTTCTTAGTGTTGATGCTACCAGTAAAACTTTTCAAGCTAATAAGAGATCCTCTTTTGCCAAAATATGCAATTTTCTAATGAGTTTCTTTGATAAGATTACTCCCACCATGTGGTTCATGCATTCTTCAGTAAAAGATTTTGGATGCCACGAGTCTACTAGTTGCCACATTGCAGAAATTCTTCGTTGCTAGAGAATTTAGAGTTATTTCCCAGGCATGCTTTGGATTTGTTCTACTGCGAACACACTTGCTTCCCATGTATTTTCTACTACATATGATTGTGGTTATAGCTCCTTTTGCAAATTTTTTTTAAGACTCACGATCATGGGTCCTTTGTAGGTTTGACTGAGTGTAGCCCCCATTGTGAGCTTTTGCCAAGAATTCACAATCATGGTTCCTTTGTCGGCTTTTAGCCAAGAATTCATGACCACAACGCTTTTGCCAGCTTTCACTACTAAGACCCATATTTCTTGGGTTTTTTCTTTGCTTACTTTGAGTATGGGCGTATTTAGATGGAGCTTGCTACGTCTCTTGCTTCATGGTTGGCTACTAATAGCCAAGAGTCAGCGGCTTCTAATATAGAATTTTCCCATTATATACCAACATCTTCCTAGGACATCATGCTTCTTGATTCCTATGGCAAAATGCCCTTGTAGTAGAATGCCTTCAATAAAAACCACGTAATAGTTTTCTACAGCAATAAGATGAGTAACTCTATTCACGGCAGAATGTGTGTCAACAATTGATTCTGCTATGTCCCTCTTGTACACAAGCCAAAAGAAGGAGCTTTGAGTTTGTCACTATTGCAGAGCTCTTCTAGGATGAGAAATGGGCATCAATGAGCTTTATGACTTGAAAAATGATGGTGGAGTTACGTAGTTTGTAGTACAAGTAATCTAATACATTCTTTCTTAGAAATATCATAAAGATCATGATCATTGATGCCACTCTAGGCATAAATCCTCTAAGGTGCTTCAAAGAAAACTTCTCAATGCTTCAAGGTTGTTGAATCAGTTTGCTAGACCCGATAATGGACAAGGATCAGTTTGCAAGCAACTTGTATATTTGGGCTTCTTTATTGAGAGTACGTAATAACTGAGTGATTGGCCTCATTCAAATGTCAGGATTTAATTTGGACACTTCACCACCCTGTCACATGCTTTCAATGTATTCTTTGGTTGAAAGAGGGATGTTTTGATATTGCCAAATTGATTACTTCTCCCTCCTCCCTTCATTGATACTGATATATTTGCTGATGTAGTAGCAAGAGATTGATTCAGCAAAAGTGAACATGAAAGGCTTTGTGTGCACCTCTCTTGCTCTGAGAACAAGTCTCAAATTTGTTGGATAAGATCTAGACTCGAATTTCTTGCTGTCGCAGAATTGTCCACTACTCTTATACACATCTTCACACTATTGGTGTTCACATGAATTCTTAATGGGACAATATGACTTTTGTTGTAGAAGTCACTTTGGATTTGTGATTTCACTTAGAAAGTTTAAGAATTCAATACTGAATTTTGTGGTGTGATATTCAGCAAAAAAACCTACTGTAATTCAATACAAAATTTTGCTGCAGAATATTCAGCTGCGAATAGCTTGCTAAGGTATTTGCACTTTAGCTTCTGAAACTTTCTACTATAAAATATTCTGCAGATGAGCATTCTGAATTTCTAAAATTCAGTAGATTCTGCTATGAACAATCTACCAAAGGATTTGCACTTTGTCTTCTGAAACTTTTCACTACAAAATATTCTGCCCATAAACATTCTGCATTTCAGGGATTTCACTACAAAATATTTTACCGATGAACATTTAGCATTACTGGGATTCTACTGTGAAATATTCTACTGATGAACATTCTAGAATTCAGCAAATTCTACTGTAAATAATCTACATTCTAGCTTATGAAATTTTTTGCTATAAAATATTCTGCAGATGAACATTCTGCACTTCTGAAATTTAGCAGATTCTGCTGTGAATAATCTGTCGAAGGATCTGCACTTTTTACCACAAAATTTGTACATAGAATCATTTTGCACTTCTGGAAAAGTCTGCTGAGGGATATTTCGTGGAGGAACTAGTGATTCGCAATAGTATAGCAATGATAAAAATTTTCCTTTGGCTTCTATAACTTCATTTTTTTTCTAGCTTTTGGTTCTTGAGGGGAAGTAGAGTTAGAATCACTAGCATGAAAAAAAAATGATTGAAACCTTGTGAGGGAATAAAGAAATTTTTCTTTCCTAAATGCTAGACCCGAAGGTAGAGATGGAGAGAGTTTAGAAAGGTTCCAATGTTTCCTTAAAAGAAATGAGAAGTTTTGGTTTTGCATGTTTGAATGAGTGGCTTGCCACGTCTCACATGAATAGCAAGGAGAACAAGTGTCATTTAAAAGATAGGACTAAGTGTCTTGACCATATTAGTCTTTGTGTATAGGAAATATTACAACTATTGTAAGGGCCTTCTACTGTAGAGTTCTTAGGATATTTCTGTTGTAGAACTCTATGGTGTTGTAGTGATATTTTGCTACCGCATCTTGATGCAATGCCATTGAACACTACTATGGTATTGTGGTATTCTAACACAACATTCTACTGCAATATTCTACCATTGCATTTTCCTAACGATACTATTTTGTTTTAACATTGCTGTGTTCTACCACAAAATTCTGCTACGGTACTGTCCTCCTATAATGTTGCTGCAATATTCTACCATAGAATTCCACAACACTGTTTTGCTGTAATGTTGTCGTGATATTCTGCTATAGTATTCTGCTATGGTACTTTTGTGACGTTTTGGATACTTTCTTGTGTGTGGCACAAATTAAACCAAATAATTAATTCATCTAGTCTTGATATACGATAACATTTCTTTTTCAACAAAATTTTGTTATATCGTGTTTTGTTTCCTACATTTAACTCAATCTGTGTAAGTAGCAAGCTAAACTCCAATAACTAGTGAAATTCTCTAAATCATTATTGACACAAAATAATTTTTGTTCAAGGTCTCTCTTATTCAACCAATGGTAGGAAGCTCCATAAAATGGTCATATTAAATTTGGAGTTGTTCTTATTGAACACATGTTCTCCACTAGATTTGGTTTTAGCACACCAAATTACTACAGGTAAGATTTCTTGAAACATATTAATTCTAGTAAATCATGATATCATGAATTGTTAAAAGGTTAAAAGCCTAGAAACATCACTGAGGGTATAGCGGGGACAAATATCTCATTTTTCCATCTTGATCCCAACTCCCTAGTGAAGTTGCCAAAAATGTTGAGGGTTCTTTTTACGTTTCTTGTACCTTAGACACACGTCTTGATATTATTGGACAACACTTAGTCTAGGCTTTTTCTAAGAAGGAAGTTGGGTTTGGCGCTCTGCAGAATGGACTCCAAAGAACCATTCCACTGCTACTAGTTTGTGCGCAAACATTGAGTCAAAAGTCTAAGGAAAGATGCTGCAAAGTGGGCTTATCCTCTATTTCTGTTGTGCCTGCTGTGTAGTAAAACTTTTTGCTGTGTAGTAAAACCTTCTACTGTGCAGTAAAGCTTTCAGCTCTGCAGTAAAACCTTTTGCTATGCAGTAAAACCTTCTGCTATGCCTGCTATGTAGCAACGCTTTTTGCACTTTTTCAGCAATGTAAATAACTACTCTTCACTTTTTACTACAAAATTACTTTTTTACTTTCTGCACATAAACAAATCTAAAAACCAAAGAAAATACCCATCAAGCAAATGTTAGTTTACAAGGGTTAGAATATTCTCAAATATATACATACATATATTTGTATATGTACTTATATGTATTCATATATACATATATAAAATATATTTTGCAAAACATGAGATACAATGTATACATATTCATATGGCAAAATAATGATTATTTCGTGTCAAAAGTAAAACACGTAATAACAAAGAAATAAAAATGCTTTAGCAGAAAAGGTTTAGCTAGTATAATAGCGGTAAATATAATAAAAAAAATTTTACAGTAGAATAACCAGTACAACAAATAAAGATACCACAGTAGGACAAATGATACAGCGAGCGTGATAAAAAATGTTCTACAACAGAACGACTAAATACAACAGATATAAGTTCTAACGAGTGAAATCAAATATATTTGCAATCGAAATCAAGTATTGAATCTTTCCATAGAATAAGTAAATCAAGAATGAACCCAAATCCCAACTTGAACAACCTTGTCATAGGCTTTTGCCATCAAAGTTGTGCATTTTGAAGAATAGACCTAAATGGCTATTAGCTATTACTTCAAAGAATAGGTTTGCTAAGAGGGAGGGAAAAGATGGTCTATTAATGCATGCCCCTATTTCTACCGTGTTCTCTCTCTTCTTTTTACCACTTTCTTTCTTTCGTTCTTTCTCTTCGTTCTATTTACTCTTAGTTTCTGACTACTATCTTGTCGTCGATTGTTTTTCTCCCCTAGGTCTTTTCCCTTTTTGGATCCCCCTCTCCTTAGGTGCCTCTCCCTCTAAGTGCCTCTTCTTTCATCCATGGCTAACTCTCCCTTTTATAATGAACTAAGTCAATAGGATTTCTCATTTTTACCTCTAGGGCTTCACCAATTGTTTTCGGCTTGTTTTGTGGGCATTCATTCAAGACTGCCCACCGACCCATTGGTTGCCTAGCAACTACCTCTACTCAGAATACATTTGCTGCACCACTACTCATTTCGTGACAAAATTCCATTTTGTTTGTTCTTGCTATATACATCTACCTTTGTGTTCAAATGGATAAGGATTAGGCTACCTCACCACCTACCTCTATGGCATGCATCAAATGGTCCTGGCCATCTACTATATCTTATGGGTAAGATACCATCCAAGCAGGGTATATTCCCAAAAGAATTCACGGCTGGAAACCAAATATAGACCCTTTTTCCCCCCCACTACAAACCACGCCCTCTGAATCCCCTTGATCGTGGGCCCACCTCCCTTGTATTGATTGGGTACAAGTTGGTGGTGCTCTAGCCCTTGTGTGCTAGCTCTACTATCTTCTATTTTTGTCTTCTTTCATTCCTACATTGTTTCTGCCGTTGCAGAATAGCTTGGTTCTGTTCTTCTGCGTGTCTCTGTCTTATTTCTTTATGCGTATGTTTGACATTTCCTTTGGTTTTTATTTTCTTTCCTTCACGTAATTCTTATTGCTGACACTTCCCACTAATCCTTGTTTCTTTTTATCGTGTTTCTTCATATTAGTTTTCACACATATTCGTTTATACAAAAGGATTTGAGCCTTTGTGAGCCAAATAATATAGACTGGATCAAAAGGGTCATGGGTCTAATTTGCCTTGATATGCCAAAGCCATTCTGTTGAAGAATTTTATTCTGCAGCAGATCTGTATTCTGCGGTAGATCTGTATTCTGCTGCAAATCGCTTTCTCTTGCATTTTTTTTCTTTGGATCTTCCTTGCTCTTTGGTCTTCTTGGTGGGCCTTTAGACCTTGCTTTTCATTGGGCTTTCTTCTTCATGGGCTTTTGGGTACAGATTTGCAAAATTAGGCATCAACAATGTCCAATTATACATCCATGATAATTTTCATACACAACTTTTGGGGAAGTTTCCGATAAAGATATATTGGAAAATTTGATAAATCGTTAAAGTTCAAAACATATTAGTACAAGTACAATTGATAATGGATCTAAGCATGTTATTAATTTATAGAGAACAAAATTTAATAACATGTTGAAGTTATGTAGGAGAAATCAAGCAGATAGATTGAAAGTTGGAAAAAAATTTGTAAAATTGAAGGTGAGCTGGAGTATGAGGTATCCATATGGTGTATGCAGGGTTATACACTAGTCACATACTATTTGTAACTACAAATATTTAATTTTTCAATTCCATATCAAGTGAATGGCTGTTCAGACATTGATGTAGGGAGCAAAACCAAAATTATTTTAAAATTTATATTTTTAGATTTTTGAATTTATCTTATAGGAAATTGGATAATTGGACTTTTATTTGGATAGGGATTAGATTTGAGATTAGATAGGGATTAATATTTGAGTTTAGTTAGGATTAGTTTTGGTATGTTGTTATCTTTATCTTTTTATATTCTAGTTTTAGCTCTATATAAGGGACTAGTTTATTTATATTTTATAATAGACGTGATTAATGAAATTCAAATTAGATATTTTCCAATAATTGGGTGCTGATTTCTAACACTTAGGTGATGATGCCTAAGTTTTGCTTGGTGTTGATTCCAAGCAACCCCTAAGTGCTGATTCTTAGGGCTTATCTTTACTTTTCTAGTTACTTTTATTTTGTCCTGCATTACATTTGGTATCAAAGTAAAACAGATCCAATTTCAAAATAAAATAAAAAAAAAATCTTTGTCATGTTTCCCATTAATCCACAGTAACCCATCTACTTGAAATCAAGTCATACAACAGCCAAAACCATCTTGCCATGCATCATCACCAAAAAATAAAGTTGGAAGCCCAGACCACAACCCATGAAGCACAAGTTGCACTATTAGCAGCAAATTTAGCAATCCAGGTTCTTTTTTCAATTCTTTACTAAAGCTTATTATTTTTAGAGAACCATGGTAGTACTCCAACCACCTATTTTTTATGGATAAAAAAATCAAGACCCATAAATTTTCAAATTTTGGACATTTAAGGTGGAACAATTCTTTTCACAAGTGCATTTATCAAATGACAAACAAAAGATGTGGTATGCCAAAACAAGATTTGCTAGTAAAGCTTTAGAGTATTAGAGTTATTATAAGAGCCTTCACTTTAGATGCCATTGGTCTCAAATTACTTAGGAAAGAATGAAAGATCTTTGTATTGAATATTGTTAAGACATATGTGATTCATGTTAGGAATATATGTCATTTAGAATTGCCTAATCCTTTAACAAAACGCACTTTACTTGTATTTGGGTAGATTTAGGATGTGTTTAATACTTCAAAGAACAAGAGTTCAAGTCTAGTATTGAAGCCATGCAAATCTGTCCAAGAAACAACTGAAAAAGTGCTGATTCATTAAAGCTCGACAGCTCTCGACAGATACTATCTATCGAGATCTTGACAGCTGTTGACAGATACAGTATCTATTAAGAATTATAAAATTCAGATTTCCAAAATCTAATTTTCAGCCCATGCTGACATGTATGTACAGGGTTTCTTTTCTCACAACCCTAGACATATATAAAGCTTATTTTAAAGGCCGTCACATAAGAGAATACAAGGAGAACACATGCAAAAGGTGATCGATGCCTTATTCTCTCTAAAAGAAGCTACTGCGTCTTTGCGCCTTAGGGTTTTGTAACCAAGTGCTTCTTGATCTTCAATGTTAATGAAGTGAAGAACTTTGCAGCCAACAATCTTCTTCAACTTGGTGAGTTAGTCACGTACTGGGGTTCGTGCATCAAAAGGGTGGTGTTCATATATTGAAGAGTTCAGAGGTTTTGAAGCGGTAGAAGGTTTCTGCTGTGAATTCATCTACGGGGATTATAAAGTCTAGAGACAAAGGTTTTGTACTAGATCTGAAACTTCTCTTTACTATATTGAATTGCTTTTCGGGAAGGTTTTCCCCCAGGTTTTTTACTGTGAAGCTAGTTTGTTTCATTAGTTTTCCTAGGTCATCATGTCTTGTCTTATTTACTTTTCTGTTATGCATGATATTGATGTTAGTTTGTTTTAATAAGGTTTATTCATGATGAGAATGCAAATTGTCATATTTTTCTCCCTTAATGTTTAGTATTTTTATACTTATTTGGTTCCTAAATGTACTCATTATTCTTATATTTTGATTTAGGATGCAAACGGAGGCGTTAAGTGCAAAATGAAGTTAATTGGGCGATTCTAGACAGCTTTAATATTACTTTGTAATATGGGCATAACTTTCTCATCAGAGCTCCGATTGAGATGATTCAAGATGCTATGGAACGCCAAGACAAAGCTCTAAAACTTTCATGTTTTGAGTTTTGAGAGATACGGGCCGAATCAAGGTCGAAATCGGGCTTGAATTGACTACACCTACACTGCTGACGTTCTTGAACATTCCTTAGCCTGCAATTCTAATACACAGATCTGATGCGATTTATTTTCGGAAGCTTCCAAATCTGATGCATGAAAATTCCAGTTGAAAAACACCACTTTCCTAGTTATATTAGGACTTTATTTTTTATTTAATATTTTCCTTAATTAGTCAGATTTGGATATTATTATTTAGAATATTTTTAGAAGATTTTGTAGGCTTGGGAAATGGGGAATTAATGTGTAAAAGGGGGAGGAGAAATCATATTGGAAACACACACGCCTCTCTCTCCCCTCTTCTCTAATTTTCTCCTTCGAGTTTTCATCATGGCCTTGTGTGGCTAAAACTTTTATACTTGGTCAAAGGAAACGGAAGCCTCAGAATCAATAAAATTGTGAGATCTAATTTGTTTTTATTGTTCAATTTATGCTTTGAATATTAGATGTTCTTCTATGCCTATTTTCATGATTATCTCATTTAATTACTAGGAGGTCTACTATTTTATTATTCGTTGCAACCTACTACTAGGTTAGATATCAAATTCGTAATTGTTTGATCCCTCTAATTTGTGAAGCAACCAAGATTTAATAATTTTCTACGTCAGAAATTATTAGATCTTAGGAAGAACATTATTTTTAGGAGTATAGGTTTAATAACATTAGACCCCCTTCTTCCCCTTTTTTCTAATATGCATGGCATGCAAAGTCTCATAGGCTACTAACATGTTATCAGTAATAATCGACCAAGTACAAAAGCACGTTGAGTAGGAGAAATTATCTATGGCAATATCAACTTTAGCCTATTCGCCAAGACTTTGGAGATAATTTTATATACCACATTACATAAACTAATAGGTCTAAAATCTGCCATTTTTTCCGGTTTATTACTTTGGGAATCAAAACAATATGAGTATAATTTATATCAGGCACCATATGACCAATATGGAGAAAATCTAACACAGCATCAGTCACCTCATTACCAACAATATGCCAAAATTTTTGATAAAAAAGTGCATTGCTTTTGTTGGTCCCATCTAAAACAATACTGCTTTCACTTCTTCACTGCTATATGGCCTGGTCAGCACCTCCAATATATCATCAGTTATTTTTCTGTTAACTGTATTAAGGCATACCTCAATTCTATCACAAGTACTTGCTTTAAAAATATTCATGAAATACTCTGATGCCACTTCCGCCACTTCATCCACATCCTCCACCCACACCCCATTAGCATTCTTGATTCCCTCAATAAATTTCCTTCGCCGTCATTGAGATGCCTTGGAATGAAAAAAATTTGTATTTCTGTCCCCATACTTTAACCATGTCACTCAGGACCTCTGACGCCAAAAAATCTCTTGCTTAAGCATAAAATCATCCAACTGTTTACTCGCATCAAGAAATTCCTTTCTGCTATCTTCGGTCATCTCCTCTGCATTCAGCACCTCCAATTTCTTTTGTAGTCTTTTAATTTCCTCCACTTCAAGTTTCGTCTTTGAAGAACCCCCGCCTGCAAATCAGCCCCACATCCTTGAATTCGGTCCATAACATCCCTCAAACACTAACTACCCTGCCCACCTTTTGTCCACTCCTGATGCACAACTTCCTCACAATCATCCCATAACAACCAATTCTCCTCAAACTTAAAACCACCAACCCCCCTTCCCCTAAGCCGCTTATCATTCATAGTCTTCAACATAATAGGAATATGATCAGAAGCATGGCTGAACAAGTGAGACACCGAACTGGTAGGGAACTTTTCAAACCATTCTTTATCAGCAACAGCTCAATCTAAGCGTTGTTTTGTGTGGGCTGATCTTGGCCTCCTATTTGTCCAAGTAAATTTATACCCATTAAACCCCAAATCTATCAAGTCACACTTCTCCAAAGCAACCCGAAAATCCTCCATCTGATTATAATAAGGTGCAATAGCACTTTGTTTTTCTGATGCATGAAGTATGGCATTAAAATCCCCAATGCAACACCATGGATCCTCAACAAAAGACTTTCAATGAGTTAAGAGTGCCCATGACTTCCGCTTTTCATTCGCCTCCGGCCATCCATAAAACCCTGTGAGATACCACACAAAACCATCCTTCTCCACGACCTTAGCCAAAATATGGTTATCAGTAAAATTGATGACATCTAAAATCACCTCCTCCTTCCAAAGCAAAGCCAACCCTCCACCTGAATTAGGCCTTTTCACTATGAATTTATTTTTAAAAGGTACATCACCACAATGCTTCTCAAATCCACTACAACCTTGTTTCCATTAAGAAGCAAACATCAGGAACTTGTTCCCTCATTAATTTGTGAAGGCTTTGAACTGTCCAAAAGTTCCCAAGCCCTTGGCAATTCCAACTTAATATCTTCATTACTCTCGGCAAGGGTGTTGCAACACCCCTGCCGCTTCAGTCATGGTTGAGTCGTCACAAACCTTCCCTTTTTTCCCACTATTTCTTGTCTGCCTTTGCCTCCCCATCAACTCCCAAAGTCCAATTATTTCTTTTCCCCAAAATAGATTTAGCTCCCTCTTTTAATACTCCCACAGGCCCAACCTCCATCCGGACTAATCTTGTCCATGTAGAATGCTTTCTAATGTTATTAAATCTTGGTTTCTAACATTAGATCTTAGGAAGAACATTATTTTCCCCATTCGTTGCTTTCTAATGTTATTAAATCTATACTCCTAAAAATAATGTTATTAGATCTTAGGAAGAACATTATTTATGTAGAATGCTTTCTAACATTAGATCTTAGGAAGAACATTTTTTCCCCATTCATTGCTTTCTAATGTTATTAAATCTAGTCCATGGGAACGATCCTTACTCGCACTACTACATATATTTTTAGGAGTATAGGTTTTATTTCTGGTTGCCTATGACAGCCCAGCAATTCATAATCAATCTAATTAATAACTTGGGTTTAAAACTTGTTAATTCTATCAATCGGGGTCTAAATTCCCAACAAATATTTCCCACATAATTTTCACAAGGATCTACAACAGCCTTCTCATGGCAATTTACAAGATCAAAGAACAAGTATGAGGCAGTGCGAAAATGCAAAGCTCACTCATGAAGTATCTTCCATACGCCAAGATATAAGATATCTAATGAAAACTATTGAAGACTTGGTAACTCAAATGAAGGGAAATCAAGTACCACTAGAGCTTGATGTTGACAATAAGTGCAAGTGTCAACTAAAGTCTCAACCTTCAAGCATCCAGAGTCTACTATAGAGTCTAAACAGCAAAAAGCATCTATACTTGAAGAATCCCCCACGGTGCATGAAAATCCACAGCTTGATGAGGTCAAAACTGTTGACATGCCAGTTCCACTAATTGAGGTTGTGATTCCAAGAGTTTTGTGAGGTGGAATACTAGGTTTTTCTATTTTCAATGCTCCCAAAGATGATTCCTCAACTACTGCAAGTGTTATGTGTCAGATTTTTCATTCTTCAATGCTTTAAAACTCAAGGGTGAGTTTTCTCCAACAAGGGTAGTATGATGCAGGAGCAAAACCAAAATTATTTTAGAATTTATATTTCAAATTTTTGTGTTTATCTTATAGGAAATTGAATAATTGTAGACTTTTATTTGGATAGGGATTAAATTTGAGATTAGATAGAGATTAATATTTGAGTTTAATCAGGATTAGTTTTGGTATGTTGTTATTTTTATCTCTTTATTTTCCAATTCTAGCTCTATATAAGAGACTAATTGTTTGCATTTTAGAATAAACGTGATTAATGAAATTTAGATTGGATATTTTTCAAAAGTTGGGTGTTGATTCCTTATACCTTATGTGTTGATGCCTAAGTTTTGCTTGGTGTTGATTCTAAGAGACCCCTAAGTGCTGATTCTTAAGGTTTGTCTTCCTTTCTCGTTACTTTTATTTTGTCCCGCATCCGAAATGGTTAAGAAAAACCTTCGAATAGTTGCATTTTAGAGTGCAACAATAGACGGCAGCCCTTGCACAGCTTCTTATTCCTAGTGTAACTCGAGAAACACTACAGGCCCATAGAACCAAGTAATTGCTAAACATGTGCATTGATGGAGCAGAAAGGTTATTTCCATAGGCCTTGCATGGGTTGCTTATTAACATCCATCAACACTTCCTCATTGTCTGAGACTCTATGGCCATTTCCAAGCGTGCTAGAATCATGTAATAATTCAATTATACTCTACATATATAGTACAAGAGGGTCCTTATATATGAGTGTAGTGCAAGCAACGAGTTGTGTAAGTATGTGTGCAATACAAAATATTTAAAGTGGGCCTAAAGTCCAATGGGCCTAACATCTATTAACAAATTACAATGAAAAATCAAGTTTATAAGGAAGCCATTCTTTCCTTTCTTTCTTTTTTTCCTTTTTTTATTATATATAAAAATAATTAAAAAAAAACCATTATAGGCTTCGAGGATCTTATGTTGCAGAGCAAACTCCTCTATCGTGTTGCATTTCCCTTGCTGGTGCAGCTGCAGTGCCACATCATTGAAACCAACAATGATAAACATATTTTTGATTAACTGAAAGCTATAATGCCGAAAGATATTGGGTGTGATCATGCTTGATGAATCCATGTGCAATTGACTGAAGTGCTGAGTCTACTGGCTAAAGTCGAATTCAATATAATTTGAACCCTTATGAATCCAAGATAACCCCCAGTTACTTTGTTAGAAACTTAATTTCTACAAATGAATTTTCAGTTTAGTGGGCTCGACCATTGAAAAGTCTGGGGAAATAATTTGAAGGACAGAGGAACAAATCTTGGAACGGTGGCCCCCAACATGCACATGCTCAGTTAAACTGTAAGGAGAGGTTGGGAATGAGAACGACCACCTTGAAATATAAACTAAGAGCATATAGAACTATCAAAACTACAACACTGTCGCAGAGTAAAATAAAAATAAGGACATAAAAAGTACTACTTTACAACCAAAATACCATCAGGACTAGGAGGAAAGAATGATTCTCAACATGTGGTCATGAATCATGATCAAACAAATCCAAGTAATATATCATTCAAACTTATCCTAATATACATATATATCCGCAAGAATCTTCCATCACATTCTGTCAGATCAGTCTTGCTGGACACCCAATTTAAAAGGCCATCGTGATCATATAACACCCAAAATACTATCAACGTCTATATATGGTGAAGAACAAAGCTAAGCTACGTAACATACATATCATACATGATACAATTCCATCTAATTAAGGAAAAGATAGAGAGGGACACCTTAGCCTGAAGCTTTAATTAAAAAAGACAGCTTCAAACAGTTTAGCAACCAAGACACACACAGACATACAAATACTATTACATTGAAATTTGAACTCATTCTTATGAAATACAAATACCAAACTTAAAATCAAAATTATGGACAATGCTAACATGGTTAAAGTCTTCTATGGTTTGATATCAGAATCATCCCATGGTAGATTGAGATCAGTAGAGGCAAAGGTATCAATGTCATCCCAGTTCCAGTAAGTTGTCATGTCCATGCTACTGCCTGTTGTAGTAGGTAATTGCCATGGCTGTGGGGCAGAGGTGCTTGTATTGGCCATGATACTGGTAATGGTTGGCTCCTCAATGGTTTTGAATCCTTCAGTGTAATTATAGACACTTGAAGAATGTAAAGAGCTGGAAATTGAAGATGGGTTGGTGTTAAAAGAGCTTGAGCTTGAGAATGGAAAGTGGAGGCTTTGGCCTGAAGAAAGAGGCAGAGTTGAACCCAAATGAATGTTACTGTTGCTGCTGAAATTTTTGCTGTCCATGTTGTTGCTGGAGTTGATCAAATTCTGATGCGGCATCGAAGATGGTGAACGAATCAGTGAACGATAGAGGATTTCAGATATGCATTTCTGATCACCAAGTGAAAGAGCAGGAAGATTCTGCCTTTGCTGCTGAGCTTCAATTGCCATGTGGGCAGCGAGTCTATTATTGATGTTGGTATTGGTGCTGTTGGTGGTGGCTGCGTTAGCAGCACTAGTGCTGGTGCTGGCAGAGGCAGCGGTGGCTGATTTTTTGTGCCGCTTATTCTTGCGGCCGCCACCCACAGGAACATTGCGTAGAGTTCCACCCTTAGTCCAGTGCCTTTTGCAAGCTCTGCAGAAATGCCGAGGCTGTGACTTGTTGTAGTTGTTGTAGTAACAGAACTTTGTGTTTGTTGATTCACATCTTGGGCACTTCAATGGATCGGTTTGCTGCTGCTGATTTTGTTGCTGTTGTTGTTGTTGTTGTTGCCGTCTCATCGGAGGAGGTTTTGGCAGCTCTAAACTTTGAGTCTGCAATAAGGTCTGGCTCCAATCAACCCCATCACTAGAAACCTGCTTAGAACTCAAACCCATCACTTAAAAATTTTCAAAAACTCTTTAAAAAAAAAAAAAACCAAGAGTGAATAGCAAGGAAATCTATATGATATATATATCTTCTAGCTATCTGAGAATTTTCAAAGATAAAAGATGACAATTTCTAGCCTTTGGATCGAGGAGCCAGAAGGGAGATCAATCTGAAGAAGATCAAGAGGATAAGATTGTTGATTATAAGCCAAACAGTGTGTTTTTTTGAGGAAATTAGTGTATGGACAATGTTAGATGCAAGGAAATGCCTAGGAAGGTGGTGAGAAGTGAGCATGTCTTTTTATCTAAGCTATCTATATATAATTAGATGGTTTTAATAATATGTGTGAAAGAAGCAATAATTATAAGATGATCAAAAATTACTTGAGATATGTATGGACCAAGAGAGTTTTGATTGATATGTGTGGGGTTTTAGTAGAGCGGTGGTGGTGAGCATATAAAAAAAATTATGCAGCTTAAGCTTTGGTGACAAACTAGCTAGCAAGCTAATAGTACTAACGCAATTTATAGCAGCAGCAGCAGCAGCAGCAGGGAAATAAGAGAGGAGAGAGAATTGCTTAGCCCCTAAGGTGAATGTGGGTTGCTAACACGTGGATTGACTTGGACCATTGATAGATGATAGTGGCCTCGTGTGTTTGTTGGGTTGTAAAAAGAACGTAGATGAGCATGCTAGCTATATGCTAATTTATAAAGTATTTTTAAGTAAACTTCACCATGAACATAATAAAGTTGGCATAAAGGAATATCAATTAAAGTACACTATGCTTCCTCAAAAAAATAAAAAATAAAAAAAATAAAGTACAGTATGATCCATTTCTATGGGCTCACAATATTGTTTTTCTGATTTTTGTTTCTTAACATTGATTAAAGGTTTTATTGTTTGAGCTGGAATTTGTATGGTTAAAATTGGTTGTGGTTATACCAGTGGGGTCCTACATTAATACAAGTGATGATGATGATTCTATTGGCCTATATACATGTGATATTACTGACTGGCTATACATGCTATAAATTTGGGCATATATTATGTTCCATGCACCATCTTGTTTATATGATAGAACTAGAGCAGAAGAAGTCTTTGCCTCTATGGTTTGTGGCACCAATCTCATTTCTTATAGTAAAGCTCAAGGTTGCAATTTTTTTATCATGTTATATCGAGTCATATATAGGCCAGAGTTCCAAGTATATGTTTCAACACAATATTGTCAAACAGGCAATAAACACCGAAGATGAAATCAAAGTTAACATTTAAATTCACACATGCATAGAACTAGAGCAGAAGAAGTCCTTTCCCCGTTTTTCTAAAGTTAACATTTAAATTCACATGATGTTATGATGCGGATAAACAACATTACTACTAGAGTACCTAAGATCACTTTTTTTCTTTTTTCTTTTTTTTGCAACTTGTGAAATTATGTTTGCTAAATACACACATGCATATATGGCATCCAAAAGAACCATAAAAATTTCCCAAAACTGAATGCTAACTGTGTTAATGTTGGAAACAACATACGACTTTATAGTGACAATATGAGTTAGTTCCTATAACCCACAACAATTAAAAAAGTAAAATTTATATGATCGATGGAAAAAGTATCGATCGCCCGCCTTAATAGTATAGGGTGAAATCAAAATGCCTAAACCAAACATGATTTGACAAACAACTCATGACTTGCTGAGCCATTTAGGAAAAGAAGCCTATATATGGGATGAATTTGGTTTCAACCTCAATTAATCAATTTGAAAAATTTGTCCTTGTTTACAAAATATTAAACCACAGTACTGATTCTACTGAAGAAGTTATAATTAAGTATAATAAGCTTGCGGAAAGTAAGATGATAGTTTGAGGCCACCAATTAGGACCACGAGAGCCACATGCATATAATTAAGCCACGGTCGAAGCATGAGCTTAATTTAAAAAATTATATAACTTTAGTAGATGTTGATCAAAAGGAATGTGATTGTGAATGGAAAATCAAACTTGGTCGGTTGGTTAGGTAGTGTTTCTTGCAAGGTCGTTTTCTGTATTTTCAAAAGGACAAAACAGAATGTCTGTCGCACAACTTCGAAAATTAATTTACTTATTATTAGTGATCGAACAAAGCTTTAACAAATCATATATATATATATACACACACACACATAAAAGAAAGAGTCTAATATGTCCACCTGATCGAGAGGCCAACCCATTATGCCACAGTGAATACTTTTATCTTAATTAATAATTCATTCAAATAAAGAAATTAGAGTTTAAATAACTCATTCGCGTGCCAATGTTTGGTGGGTCTTTGTTGCTAGAATAAGCATTAAGATTAAGTTGCCCTCCTCATAAAAAAAAAAAAAAGATTAAGCTGCCCCTCAAGTTTATCATTATCTCAGTGCGAGGAGAAAATGAATGATCCAAAGCTAGCTTGTTCTCGCAAATGTCACGACTCCATGAGGCAATGGGACCCCCCACGACCACTTGTGTAATTGATGGTTACAGGTTGGAATTTGGAACATAGATCTTCGTGTTTTTGGTGCTAAAATGAACGCTTTTGGTATCTAATTCTCCTACTTATAATATGAAAAATTCTATTGCCACACACATTTGTACAACTTTGCCCACAACTCGACTATGTGGCAAGTTGTGGTTGATGGAGAGGGATGGTGGGTCCATGTGCCACACCCCTCCATCAATTACAACTCGCCACATTGGCAAGTTGTGGGCATAATTGTGCAATTGTGTGTAACACCAGAATTACTCTTATAATATTCATTCCAAATCAAACAAAATTGCAGTGAGACTACTTACTAGGAAACCAGTACCTAAAATCAATGAACAATTAGTAGAAAATTCATTTCTTGTTTCCAACAGTTCCCTCTTCTTATTATTATTATTTTTCTCTTTGGTGAAAGATTCAAAATATAAATATGTCAAAAAAGAATAAGTAAATACATAGATGAAAACCCTGCACTATAATAAGTTTATTACAATAAGTGTTAATACAACAAATTATGTATAATAGTATTTAGGGGTGTCAATTCGAGTTAACGTGTCGAGTTCGTGTTGTGTTAAGATAGGGGTATTCGACTAAATAGATCAACCCGAACCCTACCCATTCAATAATTGTGTCATACCCTTCAACCCTAACCTGACCTGTTAATAAGGAGTGTTGACCTAACCCAACCCACTTGACACGCTTAATAAACGGCTTAATAAACGGGTAGTGTTGGGTTGACACGAATATAACATAATTCATTTCAACCTGTATAATATTAAGTATAACATCCATCTAGAAATATTTTTTTTTTTATATCCCAAAAGTAGTGCATACACTTCAAATCTTCAACTCACATTCAAAATAATATAGTTCAACAAAAATATAACATCTATCTAGAAATAAGTTTTTTACACCCCAAAAAAATGCAAACACTTCAACCCAAATTCAAAATAACATAGTTCAACAAAAATAAAATAACATACTTGAACAAAAATTTAATATCCTCAAGGTTTGTAAAGTTTTAATTTCCAATTATATCTCTTGTAAATTTTTGTAATTATTCATTTTTTTTTAATTTAAAATATAAGTTGGATATAAAAGGTATTTGACAAATCTAAAATAAAATGAATATTTATTTGTTATACTAGCTAAACGGGTTGTGCTAAATGGGTCATTTCGGTTTGACATAAATAAATTGGCATGTCAAACGCGTCTATTGCGAGCTACGCATGTTGACCCACTTATAACACATTTCTTATCATGTCGCTTTCAAGTTGACCTGTTTATAACCCAAACCTGCTAAGGCTTAACCCTAACCTACAAAAACCCGTGTCGGGTTCGTGTTGTGTTCGCGGGTTGAGTCGAACATTGACACCCCTAAATTAGTATTTGACAAAATACTGTATTTACACGTCAAAATTGTTGCAATAGTAACTTAAAAGTGTTAAATCATTGCACCAACAATAATAAGCTGCAATAAATTATAATTTTAGATTGTAATAAAGGCTTTAATATATTAGGAAATATTGTTATAATAACTCAAAATGAATAAATTGTTATAATAAATTGACATCAATTATTTTTGTAATTTATTACAATAAAGTTATCAATGCAATAATTTGATATTAATTCTTTTACAATCTATTACAATGGCAAACATGGAACTGCAATGAATAAATAATTAACCTAGTATTAATTATTTCATAATCTATTACAATGACGAAATGAAGTAATTATCTATTACAATAAAGATATCATCGCAATAATTTAATCCTACTTATTTTGGTCAATTATTTGTCATCTATTCCAATATGATTCATGAAGTAATAGGCTATACTTACAAGATATTCAAAACAGTAAATTGTTCATTCCAATAAATATATAATATTGCATCAAAGTTGTCATTAAAATATTTAGAGTTTATTGTAACAAAATTCTGTGTTACACAAACCTATTAGCTTAAATTTTATTGCAACAACTTGTATTAATTATTACAATGACTCTAATGCTATTAAAAAAAATAAATAAATAAATAAATTGTTGCAGTAAATATTTTTTCTTCCAGTGAAACCATGATATGAATTAGTTCAACCAGTAAAGTAGGTCAAATCATTTCACATCTCTGTTTGTATGGATGAAAAAGCTGACATATGTATCTCCAAGCGTGGAGTGAAACCTCAAAATGGTACTCCCGCAGAAAGAAACATATATTAAAGTGAGACATGGAAAATGCCCGACTATGCATGGCACTATCAAACACTAGCTTGTGTTGATGCATACATATCATGGATTGGTATGTGGTCACTTTTCAATGTTCATAGTCTTCTTGTCTCCTTGTAGGTCAGGTACTATTTTTGGATTCTTTACATCGTTTACTCCAACTTATTCATCTTTGTGATCAAATTACTAGAATCCTCCTAGTCCTAGTCGTAGTCCATTCAGCTGATTCAATAGAAAGACTAGGGAGATTTCCTTTTCATTTCCAGGAGGTGATAATGGTTTGTAGGTCAGGTACTATTTTTGGATTCTTTTCATCGTTTACTCCAACTTATTCATCTTTGTGTTCAAATTACTAGAATCCTCCTAGTCCTAGCCGTAGTCCATTCAGCTGATTCAATAGAAAGACCAGGGAGATTTCCTTTTCATTTCCTGGAGGTGATAATGGATTTTTGTTTTTTTTTATAATAAACTTCAAATGTTAGTATGTAGTCTTACATGACAATATACTTCCAAGTTAACACATTGAACAGTTCACATACAAATTACAGCATTCCCTAGTTGATGGCTGTTAAGATCAAAGAGAAATACAAAAATATTATATTGAGAGAAAAAAAATACGTGATTCGGCCTAACGATTTTATGTAGTTGGCTAATCCTTTGACAAAACGCACTTTACTTGTATTTGGACAGATCTAGGATGTGTTTAATACTTCAAAGAACATATTATTCAAGTCTAGTATTAAAGCCATGAAGATTGGACCAAGAAACAAGTGAAGAAAAAGTGTTTACCAAAGCTGGACACCTGCGGACAACTGCTCGACAGCTGCTTGACAGATAGCTATCTATCGAGGTTTAATGAGGCTCAACAGATGCTATCTATCGAGGTTACGGAAATCAGAATTTTCAGATCTGATTTTTAGGCCAGGCTTTTGTATTTGTGTAGGGTATCTTTTCTCACAACCCTAGGCATATATAAGGCTTATTTTAGAGGCCATCACAAAAGAGAATACAAAGAGAATAATTGCAAAAGGTGACCAAAACCTTATTCTCTCTAAAAGAAGCTACTGCGTCTTTGCGCCTTAGAATTTTGTAACCAAGTACTTCTTGATCTTCATTGTTAATGAAGTGAAGAACTTTGTAGCCAACATTCTTCTTTCTCAAGTTGGTGAGTGAGTCACGTATTGGGATTCGTGCAAAGGAGTGAGTCATGTACTGGGATCCGTGCATCAAAGGGTGGCATTCATATATTGAAGAGTTCAGAGGTTCTGAAGTAGTAGAAGATTTTTGCTATGAGTTCATCTACGAGGATTGTAGAGTCTAGGAACAAAGGTTTTTATACTAGATCTGAAACTTCTCTTTACTATAGTAAATTCCCTTTCGAGAAGGTTTCCCTCCAAGTTTTTCACTATGAAACTAGTTGGTTTCATTGGTTTTCTTGGGTCATCATATCTTATCTTATTTATTTTTCCGCTGCACTTAGATTTGACATGATATTGATGTTTGGATATTTTAACAAGTTTTATGCATAATAAATCGAATTAACAACTTGTGTTTAAAACTTGTTAATTCTATCAACTAGGGTCTAAATTTTCCAACAAGTGGTATCAGAGCGGGTACACTCTGATTGGATTAATTTCCTGAGTATGATCCTTGACCCCCGTTGTCATGGATCGTGGACAATCTCTTTTGATTCCTCCTTTATTTGATGGCATTAATTATGCGTACTGGAAAGTTCGTATGAAAGTGTTTTTGCAGGCTCTAGGTGAACAGGTATGGCAAACTATTAAAATTGGCTAGATTAAGCCAAAGAAATCATCGTTGGATTGGGATAATGCAACAATCATAGCTGCAAATTTCAACAGTAGGGCCTTGAATGCTTTGTTTTGTGGGGTGACCAATGAGGAATTCAAAAAAATATCATCCATGGAAGTTGCCAAGGAAGCATGGATCATTCTTGAGACCACCTATGAAAATACCATGGCTGTAAAGACTGTGAAACTTGAAAGACTCACTAGTAGCTTTGAAGAAATAAGGATGGAGGAGGATGAGACCTTTGATGAGTTTTATGCTAAACTCAAGGATATTGTGAATTCTACTTTCAACCTTGGAGAGTCTAAAGCAAAATCCAAAATTGTTAGGAAAATCCTTAGGTCCTTACCCGAAAGATTTCATGCCAAGATCACTGCCATTGAAGAAGTAAAGGATATTGATCAAATTCCTTTGACTGAGGTTGTAGGGAACCTTCAAACCTATGAGATGAGATTAGGCTCAATGGGAAAATGTGGAAAGAGTAAAAACTTGGCTCTTAAAGGTATAGAGGAATATATCAAGGACTCTGAAGATGAAGATGAGGATGAGGATGAGGATTTAACCTTCATAACTGATGAGATTATCAAGCTTCTTCAGTTTGGAAAAAAGGAAAAGGGCAAACCTCCTAGAAAATCTAACTCCTCTAGGAAGGGTAAGAATGAGAAGCCCTCCATCCAATGCCATGAGTGCAAGGGTTTTAGTCATATGAGGATAGAGTGCCCAAACTACCTTGTCAGGGAAAAGGCCAAGAATTCAGAAGATAAAGGGTTGATTGCTACTTGGAGTGACACTGAGAATGACTCTTCTGATGAGTATGTAGATGAATGTAGTCACGTTATGGCCTTTGCTGCCTCAACCGATAAGGTGATTGTGGAAAGTGCTAGTGACAGTGATGATTCTTCTGATGATGAAGTATCCAAGAAGATGACCCTTCAGGAAGCCTATGATAAGCTATGCACTAAATTTATAAAATCTAAAAAGACTTCTCATCTTTGTAAAAAATAGCTTAATGGGGTAAAAACTGAAAAAGCTGAATTGTTAGTCAAACTAAATGAGACTACAAGGTTAGTTGAGACTCTCATTGTGGAGAACACCTCATTAGAAGAGAAGGTCAAGAATCTTGAGGTTAAGCTTAGTCAAGTCAGAACTCAAATGGAGAGAATGTCTAATGCAAAAATTGATGAGGTTTTGAGTGCTCAAAAGCCTAGTTCTGATAAGACTGGCTTAGGATATGCTATATCCTCCGACCCCTCCTCTTCCACGGCTTCTAGATCAAGGACTATCATTGTGCCTCAATCCGAGAAAGGTAATAAAGGTATGAAATCCAAAACTGTTTTGGCTAATTCTAAATCCTTTATTAGACCTCATGTTTGTCACCATTGTGGTGTGTCTAGACACATTCGTTCTAATTGCTTTAAGTTGTATCCTCAAAAGCAAGTGTCCAAACGGTCACAAGTTTCCTCTCAAGGACCTATACCTTTGTTTGGAGAGTTATTAAAAGCCTTGAGTTGTTTAACTCAATTTCAGGAGAATTTTAATTCTTCTTTGTCCTTTAGTAGTCATACTGGGACACGTGCCTTTTTATCTTCACGGCCAAAGATTCGTGCTATGTGGGTGAGAAATGAGCCTAAGACTTAATTGTCTTTTCTGTTTGTCCTCTGCTTAAATTCTTTCTATCTAAAGTAGGACTCTCTTTGCTTGATTTCTTATATGCTTTTGGAATTATGCATTCATGCATCTACATCTTTCTATCATGCCTTCATGCATTTGCATCTTTCTTTCATGCTTTCATGATTGTTTATCTGTTTTTTTTTAATTGTTCAATTTTTATTTTAGGTTGTTTTCAAAATAAAATAAAATAAAAATAGAAAAAAATTCAGAAAAATAGAAAAACAGTGTGTGTATGTGTACATCGGTTCTCGTGAACCTTAAAATGGCCATTGAAACAGAGTTTTCTAAACTTTGTATCTCTTGTAGCTTAGATGAGTTTTTATATGCACAACTAAGCAAGTGAGCTTTGTAGCTCTTTATTTATGATGAGTAAGGTTAAATAATCTTTTGTACTTAACACTCGTGTCACTCTTTTTGACGGATAGGACTAGAAAATCTTAAGAGAAAGGCATAAATAACCATCTCACCACTGTTACCCATCAATCATGATATGACATCTGTATGCTTTGGCATAGCAAAAGTGCAATGTCAATGACATCTGTATGCTTCGGCATAGCAAAAGTGCAATGTCAAAAGCTTAACATAATTTGGTATTTCTTTTCTCTCCTTTGTATACCCATGCATGATTTGCTTAATAAAAAGAAAATATGCAAAGAAAATAAAAGCAAAAAGAACAAAAATGCTTTAAATATGATTGCAAGCGTGTTTTCTAGGAGATGTGGGAGTTATAGGATGTACCTCAAAGGTGATAGTCTCCATCAAACAGTTATGATTGTGTGTGAGTTAAAGTAATTTTCTCACATCTCAAATCGTCATAACATAGAGACACTTATGCATTCTTGCGATGTTTTCACACACAACACGCAATAATCTTTGCTACTTTTGATACATGTGCAGGTACAATGTGATTTGGCCATCACAAGGTTTACATGTGTTAATGTATGCTCACTAAACTGTCTTAACTTATTTTTGAAATATAAAGTTGGTTAGACTTGTTTAGTGCGTGTGTGTATTTTTGGGAGCTCAATGCTTAACTCTTTATTGATTGAGAGATGTTTTTGAGAGGTTAAAATGTTGGTTGGATCATTGGCTGTGTTGCATGTTTGATTGCATTCATATCTCTGTTTTTTTCTTCTTTGAAAAAACTGTTTTTAAGCCATCTCGACACCTTCTCGACATATCTCGATACCTAGCTCATCTGTCGAGCTCTTCAGTTGCATCTTATCCCAATCTCGACACCTCCCAATAGCTAGGTGGATCGATCGAGAAAGTTTATGTCCCTTCGATAGCTTCTCGATAGCTGTTCGATCCATCGAGGTCTGCTCGATATCTCTCGATCCATCGAGATCCTCTACATGCATTTTTTCATGTTTTGCATGTTTCTCTGATCTTGTTATCCATAGTATCTTGTTTCATTACATTCATGCATTTTTATGGATTCTTTATGCCCCCTTGATCATCTTTATGTTTCTCGGGTAAAACTTTATAGCTTCCTGTACCCTCTGTCAATCGTGACAAAAAGAGGGAGAAATTGGAGAATTTGTGGTTTCTTTCTATAAGATTCTACACGTTAGGGGGAGAAATACATGCCTCTATAAGGAGGAGATGTGTTTCATCTTGTTAGGGGGAGTGTTTACCTCCTTGTTATTGTAGGAGCTACTTTTAGCTTCTTGTTCTTGTACCTTAGGTCTTATGACCATGTTTACATACATGATGCTTATCAAGTGGTATATGTGATGATGTATATTTTCTTCACCTATCTCTACATGTGCTGTTTCTTTTCTCTCTTTATACACATGTTTCTTATTATTTGTATGCAATCTATTATTTCTGCTTCACACAAAGATACCTTGATGAGTTTTGTTTAAAGTATTTCAGAAATACAGGTTGTCAAAGTCTTCCATGCCATGAACTCTCTTCTTGCAAAATTTTTCAAGAGTTTGTGTTAGGGTAGATTTTATTGTATTCAACAAGTGAGTATGAGTTGAGTGATTTATGACTTCTCTCATATATTCATTTGTTTATTGTGGTTTTGTCACGGATTGCCAAAGGGGGAGATTGTTAAGGACATATTTTATGTAGTTGGTTAATCCTTTGACAAAGCGCACTTTACTTGTATTTGGGGTAGATCTAGGATGTGTTTAATACTTCAAAGAACATGTTGTTCAAGTCTAGTATTAAAGCCATAAAGATTGGACTAAGAAACAAGTGAAGAAAAGGTGTTTACCAAAGCTGGACACCTGCTGGACACCTGCTGGACAACTGCTTGATAGATAGCTATTTATCGAGGTTTAATGAGGCTCAACAGATGCTATCTATCAAGGTATCTATCGAGGTTACGGAAATCAGAATTTTCAAATCTGATTTTTAGGCCAGACTTTTGTATTTGTGTAAGGTTTCTTTTCTCACAACCCTAGGCATATGTAAGGTTTATTTTAGAGGCCGTCACAAAAGAGATAACAAGGAGAACAATTGCAAAAGGTGACAGAAACCTTATGCTCTCTAAAAGAAGCTACTGCGTCTTTGCGTCTTAGGGTTTTGTAACCAAGTGCTTCTTGATCTTCATTGTTAATGAAGTGAAGAACTTTGCAGCCAACATTCTTCTTTCTCAAGTTGGTGAGTGAGTCACGTATTGGAATTCGTGCAAAGTAGTGAGTCACGTACTAGGATCCATGCATCAAATGGTGGCGTTCATATATTGAAGAGTTCAGAGGTTCTGAAGCAGTAGAAGGTTTCTGCTGTGAGTTCATCTACGGCGATTGTAGAGTCTAGGGACAAAGGTTTTGTATTAGATTTGAAACTTCTCTTTACTATAGTGAATTGCTTTTCGGAAAGGTTTCCCTCTAAGTTTTTTACTGTGAAACTAGTTGGTTTCATTGGTTTTCCTGAGTCATCATATCTTGTCTTATTTATTTTTCTGCTGCACTTAGTTTTGACATGATATTGATGTTTGGATGTTTTAACAAGTTTTTATGCATAATAAATCTAATTAACAACTTGTATTTAAAACTTGTTAATTCTATCAACTGGGGTCTAAATTTCCCAACAGACCTATGTCAAATTTTCAATAAAAGAAAACCCTACATCTTTACTATATGCTTAAATCTTGTGTTACAATATTGGTATTTATAAGAAACTAAATTCTAAACTAACTATATATTAACATGTTCCTCAAAAAAACTATATATTAACATATTAACTATAGTTAATAGACTAATTGTAGTACAAATAGTACAATACTTTACTTGCACACCAAATAGAATTGGGATTGAGCCTTGACTATTTGGGCTTGATATTTTTAACAACCACGATGAGAACTGAGGCCAAGAAAAAAAAAAAATGAAAAACTCAGGTAGGATTGTTTTATGGGAACCAGGAACAAAAATAAGAAGTTACATATTTCACCACTTGTTTCACACCTTTTTTTTTTTTTTTTTTTTTTCTGACTGAAAGAGGTACCCACTTGTTTCACACTTGAAACAGGTCACATACAAATTTTTATCACCTCTTGTTCCACACGTGAACCAAGTCTGTAACAAAAATCGCTGTAAGTGAAAGTGACCACATTGATAGAAAAGCATATATAGTCAGCTACAAAAGTCCTTCAAATTAATCGAGACGTATACAATTATTTGCAGTTGGTTTATAAAACCAGTCACATATCAAACAATAGAACTAAAGGGTATAAATAATACAACCAACCAGTCAGACCCAACTACTATATATGAGGTAAAAGAGTGGCGGTGGTAGGTCCATGATTCGATAATATCTGTATATGTGTGCAGCCAGAAACGGAGTAACGAAGAAGTAAGGCATATAAATTAGCTACTGTAAAGTATAGTCAAGCTTTATGCACAAGTACAAAATTTTGGATTCTAATTCATAATATTATAATATTAATAATTAATATTAATAAGCCTAGTGTCAAAGTAGGCCTTGATAGTAACCTTCTCCACTAGTGGGTCTTATACTTGGCACTTGGCACTTGGCACTTGGCACTAATGTCGTGTGTCCATTCAAAAACTTATTAATAGTATACTAGTTTGTTACCAATAGTATACAAGTGCTAATGTTAGGGTTAAAAGATTAGATAATTCCACAATCCAGTATATTATTCCCACTTGTCTAAAGACCATGATCAAGAATCTTATGCAAATTAATTTCTGGTTGTTTGCACCCAAACCTTCTTCTTCTTTCCGAAGAAACGACCATTACAACCTCAGACAGTTTTGGAGCCCTAGACAAGGCAACAAATAAATAGTATAATAAATTTGATTACAAAAAAATTTTCATAAATTTTGAATTTATTTTTTTATAACAAAAGTTATATCAATGATAGATACATATGAAGTTAATTTTACTTCAATCACAATTTTTTTTTCTTTTTTTATAATCACAATTTACTTTAATCACAGTTTAACAACTTAAAAAGTTGTGGAAAAACTAAAACATGTTTAACATTGACACTAATATATTTAGGCCTTATAGAGTAATTACAAGAATTCACTTCTCATAAGGCTGATCACCCAACTCAGAAATAGACTGCATTTTCTGGGGAAATTTAAAAACAAAAAAGTAAATACAATATGATAAATTCTAAATGTCTAGCATTATTTTTTTTTCTTATTTTAATTAGTTGCTTCTATGGACCCCCCTTGCTGGCCAAACCAAATATTACTAATAAAAGGGACTTAATTAACATGAAATCCAAGGATCTTTCTCATGTTTCTTAATGGTGAAGAAATTGTTGGAGACAAAAATAATATAGTTGGTCATAGATGATGACGATGATTCACTTTTGAATCTTTCTTTTTCTCTCACTTTTGGCTTTGGATCCTGTTCCTTTTTCATGCAAAAAGTGAATAAACCATCCACAGGGTCTCAAAATTAAAGTACAAATCAACCTCTGCATGCTTCTCAAAAATATCACTATAAATTATTAATCAATTAAATCCGAATGCAGTCTTCGTGCCATGATGAGGGCCTCGACCTCGACTTATCATATGTGCTTCATCACCACAGCAACTTCCAAATCGGCCCCAACAATCGGCATCATGAGTGTTTTACATTAAATATAAATTAGTCATTAATCATTAATTAGTGTGATGAATGGATTAATATTTTTATATACTTTTATTTTATTTTTATCAAAATAGTGGTTTTTCTTTCTCTGAATGAAGATGGAATATTATTTTAAAACTGCACATGCTAATAATTATTAATATACTATATTAACAATAAAAATTTCCAAAGATGAAAAATTAATATTTTAAATTAATAAATTTTTTCTCTATCCAACATAACAAAACATTCTTATTCGTTTTATTTGATAAAATGGATTTTACAATTTTACTATACTTTGGATGTTTCTAGAATGCAAATAACAAAATATAAAGTGAATCCATATCGAAATTCTAATAACAATTTTTTTTTTAATGAGAAAGATAAATGTTTTTTTTTTTTTCATCGGTATGCTTTACATCAATATGCATGTGTTAACAACAAATTTGGTACATCCTCAAGCCAACACTACAAAAACTTCTGGCTATAGCAATCTTTTTTTTAGCGGCGTTTTTTATAAAAATGTTGGTATAGGTACCCTATAGTGACGTTTTTGAAAACGCTACTATAAGTATTCAATGCCATGTTTCAAACGGGTTATAGCGACGTTTTTAAACACTAGTCCTACAGCGGCATTTGGAATAGCCAATAGTAGCATTTGATAAGTGCCACCATAGGTCCAACCTTGAATAAAAAAAACAGAGTGACCTATAGTGGCGCTTCTAAAGAGCCGCAATAAGTCCAGCTCAAATAAAAATAAAAAATAAAAAGAACCTATAGCAACGCTTCAAAAGTGCCACAATCGGTTATTAAGTGTTACTAAGACCTATAGCAGCACTTCTAAAAAGCCGCAATAAGTCCAGCCCCAAAAGAAAAAAAAAATCAAAGCGACCAATAGTAGCACTTCAAAAGTGCCGCAATAGGTCATGGTGTTACTAAGACCTACAGTGGTGCTTCAAAAGCGCTGCAACAAGTCCAGGCCAAAAAAAAAAATTATATATATATATATAGAGAGAGAGAGAGAGAGAGAGAGAGAGAGAGAGACTTCAAAAGCGTCACAATAAGTCCAACATTAAAAAAAATGAAGGACCTATAGTGGCGCTTGAAATGCCGCAATAGGTCTTGATTTTTAAAACCCATATCCTGATATTCTCACTCAAGCTCTCTCACTCTCTCTCACTCCCACCCCTCACCTCTCTACGCCACTGACACTGATATCCTCACGCCAACATCGGGGTCCTCAGCGTTACCACAAAGCCCACCGATCTTTTCTCCACAGAAGCCGACAATCTCCTCAAACCATCCCTCATCGTCGATCTCTCACTCTCCTCACCACCGATCTCTCCTCTGCTGATGCCGGCCACCAAATACTCTTATCTTACCTGATCTCATCTCCCCTTCTCCTTTCCCTATCCCTTTCCCTTTGCTTTCCCCTAAATGATCTAATCTCCACCTCTCTCTACCTATCTCTAGTTGGTGGTTATTTTGGTTGTGTTTTTTTTTTTTTTTTGGGTTTAGTTTGAAGTTTGGTTTGTGTTGTGTTAGGTATATGTATATGGCTGTGAGTTCATTTTGAGGCCTATAGTTTCTGTTGTGGATGAAGTTATGTTTGTGAGTTCATTTTGAGGTCTGCAGTTTCCATTGTGGTTGAAGTTGTGTTTTTTTTATCTATTGTTCCAACAAATAAAAGAATATGGTGTGATGTGTTTTTTTTTTCTTTTATAACAAGAGGTTTTTTGCAGTGTTTTTAAAAACACCAACAAAAACAATAGAAGCACAACTATAGGTTCAACATCATTATATTATTTAAATAATTATTTGTGGACAAAAAAAATTGTCATAATGTTTGATGATAGTCAATGTTGTTAGAAAGACAGTACTATTGACATTTATAACTTCATTGTTGTATGTCAACGGTTTAAACTATTAAACTAACCTATTAATACCAAATTAGCATTTGCAGAGGAAGCTAGCTCGCATGGGAGAAGTTTGAATTTCTTATAACAAGGTCAGTGATCTGTATAACACAGTTAGTACTTTTGACCTAAATAATTTTCCAAGTCTGCAAGATTAGTTAGATGTTAAATTTCTTCTTTGTGGTGGATTGTTGAGTTGGTGGTAATATAAGGTGGTTTCCTTTGGATATTGGGAATGCTTAATGCGTTGTGTGTATTGTGCTTATTTGGATTTCTATGTTTAACTAGATTATTGTGAGCCATTGATTCGCATCAACATATTAATATATTCAAATTTTGGAATAGAAGTATTCATTTAACATCACTACTCTTTATATTTATATATATATATATATTCATGTTTATGTCATATATATTATATAGGTTAGGATATCCCTATTCTTAAACAAAACAAAAAAGGCGAAACTACAATACTGGTCCCTCAAGTTTATCCTGTGTACGCAATTGGTCCCTTAAGTTTTAACTGAGCACAATTGGTCCCTCAAGTTTATAAAATGAGTTGGGTTAGTCCTTTTACTAACTGCCGTTAATGATGTTACTTACGTGGCTAACGGAACGATGACTTGGCATTTTTTTAAATGACATGGCATGTTTTAAATTAAAAAATTACATTAACTAATTTCCACATCAGATTTAAAATTATAACCCATTTACAAATTTTTTTTTTTGTTTTTTTTTGTTTTTACCCGGTTACAAATTAAACTAAACCTACTTATAAAAAAAAAAAAAAAACTAAACCCATTTGTCTCTTCTAATGCACGACAGCGCCAGGGAGAGAAAGGGGAAGGGAGCCTGTCGTGGCGCTGACTCCCTCTAACCTGCCGCCGATGGAGACCGAAGCCCTAGCCACTGCCGGCGACAATCCAAGCCCTTGCTTCTCTCGCACAACCACCGCCAGTGGAGACCCACGTCCCTGCTTCTCTTGCACAACCACTGACCCGCCTCCCTCCTCCCATCTCAGGTATTGCACTTTTCTTGTGGAATCTCACCTCAATTTAGGTCCGTGTAAGATTTAGATCCAAAGTTTTTGGGATAATTTGCATCATAGTTTGGTGACCATAAGATTCGGACTTGGAGAATTTAACAACAACAACGTTGTCAGTGCTCCAATAGATTTAGATAGATTAAAGTAAAAAAAATGCTCAAGGATTTAGAATAGTTACCCATTAATAAAAAAGAAAAGAAAAATCAGCTGCGGAATAGTTAAAATTGTTTGTGTGATATGTTGGTATTTTGTTCTGTTTTGTGTTCCACTGAATACAGCCACAGTTTGATGTTACAAACACTGAGTTTTATTCTTTCCATGCATTATGGGCTGACTGGGTTCCTATTTTTGTAATTAGAGATGCATATTTCAGTTTGTTTTTGTAATTAGAGATGCATTGTTTCTTTAATCCTCTTATGTTTCTTTTCTTTTAGTAAGTGTTTATTTCATTTCTTGAGCATTTGTTTAATCCTTGAGCATTTACTTATGTTCAAGAAAAATCGAGTTGTTGTTACTAAATAACAACTCTTGAGCATTTACTTAAATTCCTCTTATGTTTAATCCCTCTTTGATGTTACTAAATAACATTTGTTTTCTTTAACAAATGCTCAAGGACTTTAAGTGGATTAATCCTCTTATGTTTCTTTTCTTTTATTAAGTTTTTATTTCATTTTTTAATTTTTTATGTTATTTATTATTTATTTTTTATCTTGGTTTGGCTGCGTGAGGCTTGTTCCTTATATTATCTCTGGCGCTATTTCTTTGATTCAAGAGTTGAATGAACCTGTGTTTTCATTCCATAAGTCTTCAGCTGAAAGTTTTCGAAGGCCTCAGACACTGCTTCGACCTATATGTAACATTTGCATATAATTCATGGTCATAAATAAATATCCTAACCATATAGCGGTGGACCCTTTGTGTCTTTTAGTGAGTTAGTGATACACAAGGAGGAGGACCACATATTGTTTATTGTTTAAATTCTGTTACGTTCATGCATAGTATTAGATATAATTTCTTGCTTGTCAAATAATTCGGCCATTTGTCAAATAGTTCATTCTTTAAATTGTATAATAACTTTTTTTTTTTTAAATAATAATTTAGCCCTTTACAATGTCACTTTTTAACAGTAAATTCCTTGCTCTTGTTGTAGGGATGGACGACTTTGACTTCACAATCACTCTTTACTATTGGGGGAAGATTAGGAATAATCCATATAGATACGAAGGAGGGGAGGTAAAGATATATGAAGACAATAATTCCGATGAAATGTCACTTGTTGAGATATGAAATCAGGCCAAAAATTTTGGGTATGGTGAAAATGATGTATTTATGTACAGAGTGCCTACTATGCCATTTGTAGGTGGTTTAAAACCTTTGGAGAATGATGTTGATGTAATGAACATGGTGAAGTGTATTAGAGGTTATAATGAAGTGGAAGTTTATGTTATGTTCTTAGATGATTATGAGAATGCTATTGGTAATAAGGGAGATGGGGGAGGTGGTGATAATGAGGATAATTTTAATGAGGGAGATAAAGTAGATGGGGCTGTTAGTGAAGAGGATAGTGCTCATGGGGTTCATTTTGGATGTAGTGAAAGCGATGACGATGATATGTTTGCAAAGTGTATTAGCGGTGATGAAATAGCTTCTAAAGTAAAAGGCTTACCTAATGAGACCTTGTGTCTTAGAAAAGAAAAGCAGGTGAAACTCAAAGAGGGGAGAAAGGGAAAGGTTAATGCATGTGGGGTTAGTCCTAGTAGGGTTGATGGTAGTGGGATTGATCCTAATGGTGTTGGTCAGAGTGAGGCTAGTGCAAGTGGTGTTGGTTCTACTAGGATTGATGCAAGAGGTGTTGATCCTACATGGGTTGATGCAAGTGGGGTTTATCCTAGTGCAAGTGCACTTGTTGCATTTGGAGCTGATAGAGATGAAGATAAGTGGGAGTCAGAGACGTCTGCAAGTTTGGTTAGTTCATCTGATGATGAAACTAGGCATAGGTATCCTCAATACCATCCACCAGAATCCTTCTCTGAGGTGCACTTTGAACTTGAGATGCAGTTTGCCACCAAAAAGGATGTCTATCAAACTCTACTCTATTTTCAAAGGGGTTCCAATAAAGTTTAAAAAGAATGACAAAGTAATGGTAAGAGTAAAATGCACAGATAGATGTCCTTTTGAGTTGTACTGTGGAAAGATGAAAGATGAAGATACTTGGATAGTGAAGAAATTGAATCCGGAACATAATTGTGGGAGGCGATTGAGGAATAGATTTGCATCTTCAAATTGGCTTGGAAAGCATCTGGTGGATGATGTGAGGAATAACCCAAATGTGAAGATGTCTGTTATTAAAGACCGAGTTGCAAATAAGTTTAAGGTTCATATTCATAGGTATCAAGCATCTAGGGCAAAAGGTTGGGCTAAAGAATTAGTGCATGGAACTTTTACAGAACAATATGCTCAGTTGGGGGATTACTGTGAAGAATTGTTGAGAAGCAACCCTGGGTCTACTGCACTAATCTCTACCAATAGACCTCAACCACACTTGCAACCAAAATTTGAGAGATTATATGTATGTTTGGATGCTTGTAAAAGAGGGTTTTTAGTTGTTTGTAGGCCTTTTATTGGTGTTGATGGATGTCATTTGAAAGGTGAGTATCCAGGACAGATCTTGACAGCAGTTGTCAAGGATGGCAATAATGGTGTTTACCCAATTGCATTCGCCGTGGTTGAGGCAGAAACAAAGGACTTGTGGACATGGTTCATGAAAAGGTTGCTTGATGATATTGGAAGTTTAAGGAATGAAGGGTGGACCTTCATGTCTGACCAGCAAAAGGTAAATTAAACTTTCATTTTTATTTTATTCTTTAACTTTGGATGATGGACCTTGCTATAAATTCACACCAAATTAATAAAATTCTAATACATCCAATAATTTTGTATTTTATGTCTTCGTTGTAGGGATTAACACAAATGTTTGATGAGCTCATGCCAGGTGTGGACCATCGATTTTGTGTTCGACATTTATATAATAACTTTAGTAAGGATCATAAATGTAAGCTACTAAAGGATCGCACGTGGGTAGTAGCTAGGGCCACTAACATGTCTGAGTTTCAGTTTGAAATGGGGAAGATCAAGAAATTAAACATAAAGGCATGGGAATGGTTGGTAGGAAAAGAACCTAGGTTTTGGACAAGAGCAGCTTTTAGAAGGTATCCCAGGTGTGATGCACTAACCAACAATGGATGTGAAAATTTTAATTCTCAAATATTGGAGTTTAGGGATAAACCAATAATCACTATGTTGGAGGAGATTAGATTGCATTTGATGGCTTATTATATTAAGATGAAGGAGAAATTGCAAGGTATCATGGACCTATATGTCCTAGAATCCAGAATAAGTTAGAGATTGAAAAAATTAATAGTACAAATTGGGTTCCAGTTTGGTGTGGGGATAGCAATGAATCAAAGTTTGAAGTATCAAAATTGCCTGACAAGTACGTAGTTGACATAAAGCAGCGTACATGCTCATGTGGATCATGGGACCTAACTGGGATTCCTTGTGCACATTCTATAGCTGCATTGGGATATATGGGTCACGCAATTGAAGATTATGTGCATCATTGCTATAGTATGGAGTCCTTAACCCAGACTTATGGGTCATGTATTTACCCTATTAATGGTCCCAAGTTGTGGCCACAAAGTAATAGAGAGACCATACTCCCTCCTAAAAAAGTAAGACAAGGGGGTAGACCTAAAAAGAAGACGAAGAAGGAACTTGGTGAGCTAAACAATCCATATAAGATGAAGAGGAGAATTGGTCATGTTAAATGTAGCCAATGTGGAACAGTAGGCCATAACAAGAGGAGGTGCAATCCCGCTACTCAAGCTAGCAAACAACTGCAAGTAAGGCTTGTAATAGTTAGATTTTTTTTTTCCCCTTGTTGATAATGCACTACTAAGTTGTGATGTACCATTTATAGATGAGAGAGCCAAATTTAATAGCACACTGTTTGGAAAACCAAGAACATGGGACATCTTCAAGCCATGTAGAACCTACTAATGGGGCAGTACCTCCATCACAACCAAGCCATGGAGCACATGCAAGCCAGCACAGTCAAAAAATACATGTGAGTGATTGCAAGTACATATTTATATTGTTAGTCTCATATGAAAAAATCATAGATTTATAGTTAATGTACTGAAATAAAGCTATGATGCATTTGTAGGTTAGGAAAAGAAATGTCACAGCACAAAGTCAGCCAACACCCCAATGTGAAGGAGTACATCGAAGTCAACCAGAATCTCAGGTTATTATTATTACATTTATTTGTTACAAAAAAATTGCCTATGTTGTTTCTTTATGGTAAATATCATTGTGCACCTTATCAGGTTGGACCCAACGAAGTTACAAGAAGTTACAGTTTTGGAGTATCAATAGAGACAATGGCTGCTGCAAGTGAGACATCCAGAAGAATTACAAAATTTTATAAGAATGCACAACTGCAAAAGTGAACAGTGAACGACATTTGTTGTGGTTAAATCTGCAGAAGTGAAGATGCTTATGGAGATAAATGTGTATTTTGAAGTGGACTGAACACTTAGATATTTTTTTGTTATTATTTGAAATAGTTCAAGGATTACTACTATTTGGAACAATTTAAAGTATAGGTTATTTAATGTTACTATTTTGAACATGTTAATTGGTGCAATTTAATATGATGTTTATCAGAAACCTTGTTGAATTATGCAGTTGACTAGTCTTTCATTTAAAATTGATCAATTGTTTAGAGATATTATTATGCCCTGGAATGGTTTAATTTGTAAGGCTCTTGTATGGAAGAGCATATTGGACAAGACTCTGGCAATCAAATTTCAAACATACCAAATCCAATTTGGTACAAAATTGCAGTGAAATCATGATTGTCTTGACTAAGATTTATACTTTGATGGTCTCATATTTCAAAGAAGGCAAGAGTTTTTATTGAACTTTGCTTTAATCAACAAATTTGGGGTTTTACACGTTGTACCCCTATTTTAGAGTTTCACAATTCTCTTAGTTTTATTGTGTAATTTTTCTTAATCATGTGTTCATCATTGTGAACATAACGTGTTTTTATTTCAATAAAGAAATTATACTTACAAAAATAAAATAAACAAATTATAAGTGAACGAATGGGACTTATAAATCCCAAATTATTAAAGTTCAAACCATACGCCAGGAGAAATTGAGATATCATGTTAAACTAATTCAAGATAACATAAGTGAGGGAACAACTATATATATAACTCAATTTCCTTATTATCCAAATCAAGTACTAGTGTTACAGCTTTACTGTTCTGAGTTTCCTTTGGCAAAATAGTTGCCTGAAAGTTTGACACCACATCTGATAATTTTGGTAAATTTTATATGAAAATTTGCGGATCAAAGCACTCTGCCTGATCTGAGTCAAAGTTAACATCAAATTCCTGGTTGCAGGATCTCATTTGATCAATTGCTAGGTACAAGCTGTTATTATCTGAGTCCTTTAAGGCTTCTTCACCAGATTGGGCATTATTGATATCGCTCATTTTCACAGTTTCCTCAAGGAAAGGCAACATTTTGTATTGCTCAGCCACATCAAACAACATACTCGGCTCAACATAATCGTAATTAGGAAAAAAATTTGCATCACCAATATCACCATCAAAAGCATTCTCATTGACGGGTAAGCTAGCAACAATCATGTCAAATATATAAAAATCTCATACATCATAAGTTTGATAATCATATGAGCTTCTATTATCATCACTGTCATCAGCTCCTAACCTTGGCATGTCAGGATCATTGTTATTCCCTAAAGCAATTTACAAAAAAGGTCAGGTATCAGATACAATCTCTTCAAAAACGCATGTAAAAGTTGCTAACTTGACATGGTTAAAGTATGTAAATAGGAGCTGAATTGCATATCTTTTATGATAGCTTTATCACATTCAATTTGGAGTTCATGTTCCAGACAAACCATATTTACAGCTGCAACAATATTGTTCCAGGCAAAGCATGTTCCCAGTAAGTTAGGGTTCATGTTCCTGATGAAGAAGCTTGGAAAATAAAGTTTTCAAAATAACTGATTATGTTATAGAAGCAGTACATGGAGGACAAAATTCATAACTAAAACTTAAAATAAGGACACATATGCTATCTTTTTGACAAGTACATATACATATATGCTCTCTTTGTTATCTAAATAACTATATGCATACAAAACAGCACAATAGAATTTCCAGTCATTTTCAAAATGTCTTTAACAACAAAAGGTAACCTACAATACTCGCAAGGAGGTCCAGGGAGAGGTAAGAAATGCTCGCCTCCTTGCCATTCACACCACATATCTAACAAGAACTTCCGTGTTTTCCAATGAAAATAAATTCTCCACACTTGTGGCCTCCACTTAATATACCATATGTTTTTAACAGAGAATAGGCAAGGAGGAGCAAGCTCAAATAGATATGATTAAATCCACTAGATGTCACAAATATTTTCTTATTCCCCATGCTGCCCTCTTTCTCAAATTTTTACTTATAGAAAAAAATATATATATATATATTTACTTATTAAAAAAAATCCTAGATAAAGAGTTGCAATCAACTATATATCTATAAACCCATCACAGCTTCCACAAGCACCTTGTGTGCTCCATATGCGTCAACTTCATGTGTTTGTTTTGAAAGGGTCACAATACAAAGCAAAATCATCTTTGGTCAAAGCCATTAATGTATCTCAACCAGATTTGATAACTACTGTAAGGGTATCCCAAAATGACAAATTAAAGAAATAACAGTCTGGTCTTTGCAAATAAAAATTTTACCATTCTTTCAATGGTTGCAGAATCTACAAAGAATGATGGTTGTTTCTAAAACTGAGAAGTTTCTTCGTTAGGCAATTCAGCACAGCCTGTAGCTTCATTGCTTTCAACGTTCTCAATGGGCACTTAGGTGCTCGAAGAAACTATAAGAACGATCAGGAGCATTAACAATGCATCTCTAATTACAAAAACAAACTGAAATATGCATCTGTAATTACAAAAATAGGAACCCAGTCAGCCCATAATGCATGGAAAGAATAAAACTCAGTGTTTGTAACATCAAACTGTGGCTGTATTTAGTGGAACACAAAACATAACAAAATACCAACATATCACACAAACAATTTTAACTATTCCGTAGCTGATTTTTTTTTTCTTTTTTTCTTTTTTATTGATGGGTAACTATTCTAAATCCTTGAGCATTTTTTTTTTTACTTTAATCTATCTAAATCTATTGGAGCACTGACAACGTTGTTGTTGTTAAATTCTCCAAGTCTGAACCTTATGGTCACCAAACTATGATGCAAATTATCCCAAAAACTTTGGATCTAAATCTTACACGGACCTAAATTGAGGTGAGATTCCACGGGAAAAGTGTAATACCTGAGATGGGAGGAGGGAGGCGGGTCAGTGGTTGTGCAAGAGAAGCAGGGACGTGGGTCTCCACCGGCGGTGGTTGTGCTAGAGAAGCAGGGGCTTGGGTTGTCGCCGGCGGTGGCTATGGCTTGGGTCCCCACCGGCGGCAGGTCAGAGGGAGGCGGCGTCACGGCAGGTTCCCTTCCCCTTTCTCTCCTTGGCGCCGTCGTGCATTAGAAGAGACAAATGGGTTTAGTTTTTTTTTTTTTTTGATAAGTAGGTTTAGTTTAATTTGTGACCGGGTAAAAACAAAAAATAAGTAAAAATTTTTAAATGGGTTATAATTTAAAATCTGATGTGGAAATTAGTTAATGTAATTTTTAATTTAAAAAATGCCATGTCATTTAAAAAAAATGCCAAGTCATCGTTCTGTTAGCCACGTAAGTAACATTACTAACGGCAGTTAATAAAAGGACTAACCCAACTCATTTTATAAACTTGAGGACCAATTGTGCTCAGTTAAAACTTGAGGGACCAATTGCGCACATAGGGTAAATTTGAGGGACCAATATTGTAGTTTCGCCAACAAAAAAAGAGAGGTTAGGATATACGCTTATAGTGACATTGTCTATTATTTAAATCTTTACACAGCTTTTAATATGTACGCAATATACTTCAGGTATTCTCATTCATTAATTTTTTGTTCCCACTAAACTTGTTTACTTTTTCCTTTGAATATTCCTATGAACACAAATGCTTATCAAAGTTTTTCTCATGACGTGTTTACCTAAAAGACTTAGGATTGATACAACATTAAATTTTTTTAAGTGCATATTAAGTTTGGTCAATAATAACCAATATCGTCTACATATCATACATCCACATCTACACATCGTGGGAATGAAATGATGGATGAGCCATTTGTCTTGGCATCTAAAGTTTCACAAGTTTTTTAATGTGGAAGATAGGAAAAAATATTGGTATGTTGCTGTTAAAACTAAAGCAAGAGATGTGTTTGATGCAGGTACTGGCCCACAATACGATGACGATAATGCATATACATATTGTGAAAACATTCCTTACAATATAAGTGTTAACGATGCACATGACGGTGTGCATGACAACCTAGGTTGGGCTTGAGATAATGTAGAAGGCATGACAATCGATGCCTCGGTCATTGGGGACAGAGCTGTTCATGAATGGGACAACTTAAACAAAGATGAGTTTATCGATGATAAGTCGAACGATGATAATAACGAAGAATATGAGTACAATGGTGATGAGTAGTGCAGCTTGCTGTTATTATTTTTTCTGTGTATGTACATTATAGTTATTAATGAACTACTACATTGTTAGTAGCATATGTACCTTTATATGGTGTTCAAACTTTGGCATCTTGCACATGGTATTCTATAATGTTATTTCTTTAATATGTCATAAGCATTACTTGCTAGAAATATCTCCTAAATGACTACATGGTATTCATTGTTTTTAAAAAAATTTCACAGTAGCCTTCTTACTTACTTTGTACGCAATTGTTGGTCTATAATTATTATTATGTTTGTGTTGTTAAGGTATTGCACACAGGAATGCCTAGAAGACACCATCTACATGTAGTGGAAGTTGGGCAAGGCTCTTCTCAACCAGAAGGGAGTCAATACCAAGAAGCACAAGAAGGCCATGCAATGGAGGAAGACAATCCACAACCCGCTGCATGTGATGATGATATGACACAACATCCAGGTAGTAACATGTTTTCAAATTCATTCTTCCGTGTATTTACTAGTTATGTTGTGAACATCGTAAACTAGTTTGTAACAGTGGTTCACTAGATACAGATGATGCCCTAGCAACCTCTGTTGGTAGTGGGCCTCAAACTCCTGGGCATACGCATCTTCTTGATATAGGAATCTACCACCAAGAAAAAAGCACTTCTTGGAGGTGAACACCGAAGGCCAATCGAATGGGGAGAGTAGGGTGACATTCACTAGGTGGTTGGGCACAATCCCAAACATGTATTATATGTGCCCACTTGTGCCTCCATATTAGTCGGATGTGCCAAAACAGTGTAGACAAGAGTATTGGGTGGAGATTGAGGTAATAGCGACAACAAATTTAGCATGTTGCTTTAATACTATCAAAGTATAAGTAGTTGTTCTATATATGATTAGTTGGACTAATTTTCAGTATGCATATCTGTACTAGTTGAGGTAATATAGACTAGAGTGTCATTATGAGTAGTTATGCTAATTTTCATTATGTCCAAGATCAACTTTGCCATGTATCCTGACTAAGCATTTGAATTCAAAGACGGTGGCCATCCTTCAGACTAAGTCAAACCAAAGGATCAAGAGGAGTGGGCAATACAACAACTTGGGAAATTGAGGAGGGGTCACAGGAGCAAGTTGAAGGCTTCACACTATTTGGAAGGGATGACGAAAGAAGATGTGTTGCGGAGTGCACCAGAGACTGTCAATAGAGAATAGTGGTGCAAGTTGGTGGATTACTGGTTTAATTAGGATGTACAGGTACTAATAATTCCTGTCCTTCTATGATTCATGGTAATAACTATTTGATTTATTGGACTTTACTTAGTATATAAGATTATTGATGTTGTTTGGTGGTCATTTGCGGGAATGCATTCGTAGACATTGGCTATGAAGAACAAATCCAACCGTGGACTCCAACATGAAATACCTATGACTGGACCCTGAAGTTACGCACAATTGGTAGCTATCTTGTTATGAACTCTACTACTTACAGTAGTCCTGTTAAAAAAAAAATGAATCTATTCAATAGGCTATTCATTTAAATTTGAGCTATAGTTGCATTGTCATATATAACTTGTACTTACATGCTACCATATATTTTGCTATGCTCCACATGAACACTTATATATTATACTGAATGAATGTGGGTAGCTACACTACAAAGACTTTAGTATATAGGCTTTGATGATGCAAAGAAAATCAGTAGGCTGGATGCTTCGGACTTGACAAGACTGCTTGCTCCTTCGATGGCCTGGAAAAGAAAGAAAAGCGATCAAAGGTGACCGGGGTCGCCGGCCAAGAACCCTCGATGGCAAAGTTAGTTTTCTCTCTTTATTTTCGGAGTTCTAACTTTTTGGGAAATATAAAAGCGTCCCTTTTTCTGGTCTAAATGGGTGTTTATATAGTATCCTAGGCACCGTTATTGGGATTGTAACCTCCCCTGGATTTGAGGAGGTGCGAGGGTTCAGGGATAACTTCCACAACCATTTAGGAGTTATATTTTCTCATACAACGGTCACTGGAAGTTATGCGTATGTTGCGGAGTGGTGAAATGTACTCAATAATTCCCAAGTGTAAAGGTCTCGTCCAAGGGTCCTCTTGTGGACAAACCCCTTCAGGACGGGGATGATAGCTTTCCTAGGACGAGTGCTGCGGGTGTGTTTTCGCCTATGGACGACCATGGGCGTTAACCTCGTCTTGGTGCTTTCTTCTGGATGGCTGCTGGTGTGGATGACCATGGATGGTCTGGAGTAATTTAATTTTTCTTCATTCCTCATCAGTTGCCCTTTCGTCCAGGGGTCATGCAGTACATCACCAGACTTCAGGACGAGTTTTCCAAGAACATGTATTATTAATATTTTCTATTTTATTTGTTTTCAGACAGCGTACCTCGTGTCATGCTTTCATAGGTGGTTGGTCACGTCGACTTACCTCCTCGAGGCAGATGCCACGTGTCGCCTTCTCATTGGTCTCGTTGTTGTGAATACCGAGACTTCTCTACCTATAAATAGTGGTTTCCCTCTCGTGCCCCTCTTATTTTTTCAGATTTTCTATTTTGACACTTCTCATCCGTCACCTCGTTTAAGAGTGTTCTCAGCGTCCTTTGTATCTTTCTTCTAGAGCCAGGCATTCCCCTTACTCTCACTCTCAGGCTTTCCTTTTTAAGCTTTAGGACGTCTGAAATAGCTACCTGTTCGTCTAGCGACAGTGTAGACAAGGCCATAGACGAGTACCATGATTCTTCTAGTTATAGTACTTCCAGTAACGATAGTAGTAGTGGCCACACAACAGAGGAATATACCTCTGGTGTTCCTGGAATTCCCGTCGAAACCTTATAGGAGAATCTCAGGATGAGGGCAGCCTCTAGAGCTGATACCTAGACGAGCGTCCCGCCATCCTCCCTTTTGGACGAAGAAGAAACTGTTTATAGTTTTGCTATAGAAATCCCTTCTAAGATGGACAAGAAGAGGTTAGATGCTCTAAGGAGTTGGTTCCAAATCTCAGACGATCTGAATCCTAGGTTAGCCATCCGAGGGGAATGGTGTTGCCAACCCCGTTTTGGAATAGGTATTTACGAAGCTTATTTGCTAAGGGGACTTAGATTTCCTTTGAATGCCTTCGCTAGAGAATTACTCACTAGGCTGGGCTTGGGAGTTTGTCAGTTTAACCCCAACGCGTGGAGACTTATTGTCTCTATGCAAGTCTTATAGAGGGAGGTATTTGATGGGAACCATCCTATCACCGTGGATGAGTTTCTGTACTGTTATAAACCCTCCGAGATAAGTCAATCTCTAGGTTTTTATCAGTTCACAGCTAGGGGCAATGACTGTAGGTTGATTAAGTCTTTGCCTTCGTCTGACAGAAACTAGAAGACAGAATTTTTCTTTGTCTCTGGTTTCTAGGCGGGGCATCCTATCGAGGTTGGTAGAGATGTATTTGCCCCTTATACTGGAGAATTAGGGAACCTTCGTCAAGAAGGTATGTTATGTTTTTCCTTCATTCTTTTTTTATTTGTTTTGTTATATTTTATCTTTAGACAGTTCTCTAACCTTAATATTCCTCTCTTTTTTTTTTTAGCTGTTAGACGTCCTTCTTTAAGTAAGTTTCACTGTGACCGCGTCCACAGAGCTCGTCTACACCCCGAGAGGAATTTTCACTCGTTGGTGACTCTTCGACACTTGCACAGGTGGGGACTTGGCCCTGATCCATCTGCTGAAGCCCTTACGCACAAGCAAACTATCCGTAGACGTGAGTGCCTTTCTTACTTGAAATTTTGAAATTTTATATGTGTGTGTGTGTGTGTGTGTGTGTACATGTGTTTTTTAGGAATGGCAACCATGAAAGAAAATAAGGAGAAGGAAGTGATTGACGAGACGACCAGAGTTGAAGTTCAACCCCAACCTCGTCCTGCTGCTGGAGACAAGAGGAAAAGCTTGTCCAAAAATTTAGACTTGGGAAGCTTACCCAATCGTTGGGGGAAGAAGACCAAGCATGGGCCGTCCAGGCCCGAAACTGCTAAGTCTGACCCTCTTTCCTCCTTGCCATCCATCATAGTCGTTGATGTTGACTCGTCTACGCCCGTTGGCGTCGCTCCGTCCAAGACCCATGCTCCTGCTTCGTCCCAGCCTCCTCAAAGGATTTCTATGAACTTATTGGAGAATGAGGATTTGGCTTGGGAACAATTCCAAGAGGCTGTAACAGGTGAGGACGTGGCTGCGTGCTACGACATGTCTTTAAAGGAGTTTGAGCACTCCGGTGTCCACAATCTTTTTAAGGTGAGCACCTTTGTCTCGTCTTGCTTTAGCCATGTTATCTATTGTTATTTTTATCTCTTGAACCTTCTTGTCTTCTATGTAGGCAATATCGAAGTTCATAGCTGTGTCCAGGCAGGCCCCGGAGATGGACAAGACCAGGATCCTTCTAGAAAAAAGAATAGAAGAGATTAAAAACGATTGCAGAACTTGGGCCGAGGTGGCGAATAAGGCTAAGGACGAGGTTAAGGGGTTAAGTGCTTTGGTGGGGAAGCTAAAATCTGATGCTGCTAAGAAGGACGACCGTCTTGACTTTCTTCAAAAGAAGAACGATGAGCTGAGTCTCCTCCTCAAGAAGGCTAAAGACGACGCAGTGAAGGAGTTCAAAGCGTCCAAGGAGTTCAAAGCGTCCAAGGAGTTTACTGACCTGCTGGACACAAACTATGTAGCAGGGTTTGAAGATTTTAGAATGGACGCTATAGACAACTTTCCTAGAGTTGACTTTAGCACCATTAAACTCAACCTTGGCGCTGCTACAAGTTCTCTCCTCCAAACAGGCTCAGACGATGTTAATATTGAGGATGATGCCACCACCAAGCCATCTCAGGACGACCCCAACGTTGATGCCCCCCCTTCTTGAAGACAATTTTTAAATTAGTGCTATTGTTATTCTGCTTTTCTTTTGGTCCATTATTTTTGGACCCTTTTTAAGATGTATTTGAGTACAATTATCTGTCCAGAGTGTTCTAGACGAGTTTATTAACAATTGCCTTTTAAGGCTTATTTTATAAGGATTTTTGGACGGTGGTCGTCTACCCTCTTTAGACTAAAGAATATTTTTCTTTTATCCATTATTTATTGTATGGACGAGTTTATCCATTATTTTCACCATTTATGTCATTGGCTTTTAAACAGTGTTCTAAGTGTTGAATGACCGTCCATGTGATTTTCTTATGGACGACCCACCTAGGCATGGACGTCTTTGTTAGCCAGTCAAATTTTTACAAGTGTAACTCGTCCTAGGACGACAATGACGACTGCCAATATTTTACCTTGTCCTTTGGGCAATTATCACTTGTCTCCTTGCAAGAGGTTTATAATTTTTTACTCCTCCTAAGACATTGAGGCGTCTTGGCGAGACGCTCATCTTTGGAATTTTATGCTTTAACGTATGCCTTTTTCTTGTCTATCTACTTCTTAGACGAGTATGCCTTAGCTTTTTCTTTTTGCTTTATCCTTATTTCAAGGAAAGCTTAGACGAGTATGCCTTAGCTTTTTTTTTATCCTCATTTTGAGGAAAGCTTATGAACGTTACATCCCTGCATCCAGAGATTTTCATTCGTCTTAGGCTTTTGCCCCCCTTATGGGTATCATTATGGAAACTAGATTAAGTATATCAGAAATCGAAACCATATTATTACATAAACATTGTCCACAAATATGGCACACTTTAGAAGCTGGTGCCTTATTAAAACACTTAAGCAAATACATAACCTTGTCTTTTACAAACTAGTCTGTAGATGGTGCAAAAGTTTAAGAACTAGTGCACTTTTTATTCTTAGTACACACTATAGTAGTAATAAGAACACAATAGTAGGCATAAGTAAACACATAGATCGTGGTTGTAGTTGTCCTTAGTATCAACCTCGTCCCCAGATTATTTCGTCCAAGTTCATCACTGATAGTACCTCCTCAAGTGTTCCACGTTCCAGGGGTGCTCTAACTTTCGTCCGTCCAGGGCCTCCAAGTAGTATGACCCCTGCCTCTTGCAGTCGATTACCCTGTAGGGTCCTTCCCAATTGGGTCCCAATTTTCCATGAGCTGGATTCCTAGTTGCTAAGGAGACTCTTTTGAGAACAAGGTCCCCAACACTGAATCGCCTGGGTTTCACCATGGCATCATGCTATCTAGCCATAAGATTCTTGTATCTTGCTGTCCTTTGCTCCGCATCCATTCTTACCTCGTCAATAAGATCGAGGTCAAGACGAAGTTGTTCCCCATTCTCTCTCTCCTGATACTTCATCACTCAATGATTAGCCATATGAACTTCTGCCGGTATGACGGCTTCACTTCCATAAGCTAGCTTAAAGGGGGTCTCTCCTGTCGGAGTTCGTACAGTCGTCCTGTAGGACCAAAGAACACTTGGTAACTTGTCTGGCCATATCCCTTTTACCCCCTCGAGCCAAGTCTTGATGATTTTCAGTAGGGATCGATTCGCTACTTCTACTTGTCCATTCGCCTGTGGATGGAAAGGTGAGGAATAGTGATTATTGATTCCAAAATGTTTGCAAAAGTCCCTGAAGGGTGCGTTGTCAAACTGACGTCCATTATCCGATACTAGTACCCTGGGTACTCTGAACCTACATAGAATATTCTTCCATACAAAATTTTTAACATTTTTCTGAGTGATTGTTGCAAGAGGTTCAGCCTCTACCCACTTGGTAAAGTAATCAATCCCTACTACCAAAAACTCCATTTGTCTAGTTCCCATGGGGAAGGGACTTAAGATATCCAGTCCCCACTGTGCAAAGGGCCATGGGGCCATCATTGGGGTCTGGTACTCTAACGGCTGTCTAGGGATATTGCTATAGCATTGACACTGGTCATAGACCTTGACATAGGCCTTAGCATCTGCCTGCATTGTAGGCTAATAGTAGCCTGTACAGACGACCTTATGGACTAGTGATCTCGCTCCTGAATGATTTCCACATGCTCCTTCATGAACTTCCCTCAAAACATAGTTTGACTCATCAAGAGCCAAGCACCTTAAGTAAGGTTGGGAAAAACCTCGCTTGTACAGCACTTCGTTTATGAGGACGTATTTGGCTGCCCTAACCCTCAACTTCCTAGCTTCGTCTTTGTCTTCTGGAAGCCTTCCATCTTTAAGATAGATTACTATTGGACTCATCCAATTTTCTTCCCCTCATATATGTTGTATGTCCGGAAAGTCTATGCTTGGCATATATTGGACGTTTTCGTACTCGTCCGTAACTCCTCCTGCCGAAGCTGCTTTTGCCAAGGCATCTGCTTCCATATTTTCCTCCCTGGGGAGTTGAACAAAACTTACTGCTGAAAACTTTCGCGCAAGTCGTTTCACTTTGCTGAGGTATTTCTTCATCCGATCTTCCTTGGTATTCACACATTTCATTTACTTGGTTGATGACTAGCTGAGAATCTCCTCGGACTATTATCGACTCCATCCCTAAGGACTTAGCCAATTCCAATCCTTTGAGTAGAGCTTCGTACTTAGCCTCGTTGTTGATGGTCTGATACTGTAGACGAGCCGCGTACTCCAGCTTGTCACCCTCTGGGGACTTTAGTATGACTCCAATCCCTCCTACGTATAGTGTGGATGATCCATCTACATTAATAACCCACCTTTCAACTCCTTCGTTTTTATCTAGCTCATCCTGGCTGGGGGTGAACTCTGCGATGAAATATGCTAATGCCTGCGCCTTTATCACACTCCTTGGAAGGTATCTGATGTCAAACTCCCTAAGTTCTACAGCCCACTGTATTAATCGTCCAGCGGCTTCCAACTTGTTCATTGCCTTCTTTATGGGGTGATCTGTTAGGACGTTGATAATATGAGCTTGGAAATAATGCCTCGGCTTCCTGGAAGTCGTAATCAAGGAAAAAGCTAGCTTCTCCATCATCGGGTATCGTCCTTCTGCTCCTCTCATTGCACGGCTTGTGTAATAAACCAGTTTCTGGATTGTCCCCACTTCTCTGACCAACGTCGAGCTTACTGCGTATGGGGACACCGCCAAGTACAAATACAACTCTTCTCCAGGTACAGACGAACTCGACAACGGCACTGTCATGAGATATGTCTTCAAGTCTTGGAAGGCCTTTTGACACTCGTCTATCCACTCAAATGCCTTCTTGAGGACTTCAAAGAATGGCAAACACTTGTCAGTAGCTTTCGACACAAACCTGTTAAGGGCGGGAACTCGTCCGGTAAGAGACTGGACTTCCTTGATATTTTTCGGTGGTTCCATATTCAGTATTGCCTGGATTTTTTCCAGATTTGCTTCAATTCCTCTGTACGAAACCATGAACCCCAAAAACTTCCCCGACGAAACTCCAAAAGCACACTTGCTTGGATTTAATTTCATGTTTTACCGCCGAAGTGTATTAAAAGTCTCTTGAAGGTCGTCCAAATGATTGTCCTCGTCCAGGCTTTTCACCAGCATATCATCTACATAAACCTCCACATTTTGCCCGATTTGAGGACGGAACATGTGGTTAACCAATCTTTCGTAAGTTGCCCATGTGTTCTTCAAACTGAAGGGCATCACTTTGTAGCAATACAACCCTTGGCTTGTAATGAATGAGGTCTTTTCTTGATCCACTTCGTCCATCTTTATCTGGTTGTAGCCTGAGAAGGCGTCCATGAAACTCAGCACCCTATGACCTGCCGTCGAGTCCACCAGCTGGTCAATGCGTGGCAATTGGTAACCATCCTTGGGGTAAGCTTTGTTTAAGTCAGTAAAGTCCACGCACATTCGCCACTTGCTGTTAGCTTTCTTCACCATGACTACGTTCGCCAACCAATCTGGATAATAAACTTCTCGGATGAACTCCGCGGTAACCAACTTCTGGACTTCTTCCTTGATGGCATTGTCTCACTCAGGAGCGAAAACCCTTTTCTTCTGTCGCACTGGTTTTGAATAGGGACACAGGTTCAGGCTGTGAGTAATAACACTTGGATCAATGCTAGGCATGTCTTCATGACTCCATGCAAAGACATCGAGGCTTTTCTTCAAAAACTGGACCAAAGCATGCTTTGCCTCTTCTTCCATGCTCTCCCCAATTCTAGTAAACTTCTCAGGCTGGTTCTCGTCCAAAGGGACGTCTTCTAACACCTCAGTGGGTTCCGCTGCGATCCTTCTCCCGTCTGTACTCATTGCCTGTATATGCTCGTCCATCGCCAGCATGGCTAAGTAGCACTCTTTAGCGGCCAATTGATCTCCTTGTACTTGGCCCACTCCGTGCTCAGTCGGGAATTTGATGGACAAGTGGTAGGTAGAGGTTACCGCCTTCTAACCATTCAGAGTTGGTCTTCCAATAATCGCATTATATGACGATGCATAATCAACAACAAGGAAATTTACCTTCTTGGTTATCTGATTTGGATATGTTCCAACGACCACTGGTAATGTGATGGTGCCCACTGGTTGCACCTTCATTCCTCCGAATCCCACCAATGGCGAATTCACTGGTCGAAGCTGATCTCGTCCTAGCCTCATTTGCTAGAAGGCGGGGTAATACAAAATGTCTGCAGAACTGCCATTGTCTATCAACACCCTCCTGGTCATGTAGTCAGCAATGAGTAGGGTGATGACTATCGCATCATTGTATGGGTGGTGAAATCGTCCTGCGTCCTCATCTGTGAACGTAATGGCCTGCTCGTCTACTTCCCTCGTCTTAGGATGTCGTCCAGACAGCTAGATGTTCTGCACCACCCTCAAGTATGTCTTCCTTGACTTGGATGACTGCGCTGTCGAGTTTCCTCCGATAATCACTCTTATCTCTCCTAATGAGGGTCGTGATGACTCTTCCACCTTGGCTTTCAATTTCTCATCTCTCTAGTCTCGTCCAAGGAAGTTCCTTAGCTTTCCTTGTCTAATGAGATTCTCTATCTGCTACTTCAAATCAAAGCACTCGTCCGTGTCATGCCTGTGGTCTCTATGAAAGTGGCAATACTTGCTCTTATTGAGCTTGTTAGGATCTCCTTTCATCTTATCCAGCCACTTCAAGGACGGATCATCCTTGATCTGCATAAGAACCTGCTCTAATGGCATAGTCAAGGGTGTGTATTGTTGATTCCTCGTTGAGGAACTTGCCTTCTTACCATCCTTGTCTTTTCTCTCGTCTACCCGAGCCTTCTTTGGACGAGGTCCTTGATCTGAGTAACGCTGGTGGCCTGCTTCCGAGCACTCTGCTCTCTTTCTCTTCTTGGCTATGATAGCGTCCTTAGCATTCATGAAATTCTGGGCCGAATGGACGAGTTCAGCCATAGTCTGTGGTTCTTGCTCGTAGAGCTTATGGATGAACAAGTCAGAATTGACCCCATTATGGAAGGCAGCCAACAATAACTTGTCATCCATTTCGTCTACCATCAAGGCTTCCCTATTAAACCGGGTAATGAAGGACCGCAAATTCTCATTTTCCCCTTGCTCTATAGTCAGCAAACTAGAAGAGGAACGTTTGTGGCGTTGTCCTCCAATGAAATTATTGACAAACAACTTACTCAACTCTTCAAACGACCCCACTGAGTTTGGGGGTATTTTGCTAAAGCACACCCGCGCTGGTCCCTTTAGTGTGGTAGGAAAAGCTCTGCACATAATCTTGTCCGAGACCCCTTGAAGGTGCATGGTCGTCTTGAAAGTAGCAATGTGATCACACGGGTCACGATTTCCATCATACGAATCCAAGGAAGGCATTTTGAATTTCGAAGATAGGGGATGACTGTTGATAGAAGCTGTGAAAGGGGAGTCTATTCGGTGAACTAAATCATCCACTGGGTTTGCCCGCCTCATATTCTCCCTCATCTCATCCATGGCTTTTCTCATTTGGTCCATCTCTCTTTCCAAGTGTGGCACTCTTCTTGAAGCGGTACCCCTTGTCTGATTTTCGGACTCAACATTTTCTCCTCCACCTTCCTGACTCTGGGCTCATCCTTCCGTGTGCCCATCTTGGCGCTGCCTCCTAAGGTTGATCTCCCTATTCAACTCCTGATTCTGACGGGTAAGTTCTGCCATAGCGGCAGCCATGGATTGTATATGTTGAACAGAAGGCGGTTGCATAACAGGCGCTATCCTGCAATCACGAAGGGGATTACTAGAAGCATCCCTACTCTCCTGGTGGCCTGGGCTGGTAGCCCTTGATCTTGTTCGAACCATTCAACCTTTTGTCTGGGAAAGGCTAATCGTTGACAACAAAAACAGATAGTCGAACGAAAAGAACAATGAATAGATTCCCACAGACGGCACCAACTGATGATGCAAAGAAAATCAATAGGCTGGATGCTTCGGACTTGACAGGACTGCTTGCTCCTTTGATGGCCTGGAAAAGAAAGAAAAGCGATCAAAGGTGACTAGGGTTGCCGGCCAAGAACCCTCCGATGGCAAAGTTAGTTTTCTCTCTTTATTTTCGGAGTTCCAAATTTTTGGGAAATATAAAAGCGTCCCTTTTTCTGGTCTGAATGGGTATTTATATAGTGTCCTAGGAATAGTTATTGGGATTGTAACCTCCCCTAGATTTGAGGAGGTGCGAGGGTTCAGGGATAACTTCCACAACCGTTTAGGAGTTATATTTTCTCATACAACGATCATTGGAAGTTATGCGTATGTTGCGGAGTGGTGAAATGTACTCAGTAATTCCCAAGTGTAAAGGTCTCGTCCAGGGGTCCTCTTGTGGACGAACCCCTTCAGGACGGGGATGATAGCTTTCCTAGGACGAGTGCTGCGAGTGTGTTTTCACCTATGGACGACCATGGGCGTTAGCCTCGTCTTGGTGCTTTCTTCTGGATGGCTGCTGGTGTGGATGCTATGGACGGTCTGGAGTAATTTAATTTTTCTTCATTCCTCATCAGGCTTAAATACCTCTTCACCCTATTATTATTGTAATGGATATAATGAACATGTTATAGGAAAAAGAAACATGGGCGTCAGTAATTATTGGTTAAAAATACTCAAAACTCTTTGCATTATACATAGAACCTAATATGCTATTTGGTACAATTGTAAAAAAAATAGGTTACAAGAACTACTCACTATTTCTAGATCCCAATTAACGAGAGAGAGCAGAGGTGGAGGAGTCCTTTGGGCAAAAAATGATGTGTTTACTAAGTGATGGGCCTAGAACGCCATGGGTGGGTATGTGGGGTGGGTTTTGGACCAACCCCATCTAGTAGAAAGACAAGAGACGATTAATGGTACACTATGACTCTACCAACGTCCCATGCCAGTAACCAAAGGGTTACAAAATTGGAGACTCAAGTAGAAACACTGACCCAGTTACAAGCTGAAGAGAGAAATCAAAGAATGGAATGGGATGCCCAATTTAAAAAATGATGGACAAATTTAGCCTACAAGTGCATACTTCAATGTAGACTCAGGTAAAGTATTTAATGGATTAATGTGATTGTTGGAAAACATAGTTTGTATCGCATACAAAACACATGCAGCGGAAAATTAACGGATCTACTTCATTTGCAATTGATAACATGTACTATGTAAATTTCAAAATTTAAGAACAAGAGAGCATACCTTGGTGCGGTGAAATTCAAAAACCAAAGATTAGAAGTACTTGGAAACACTTTTAATTTTCACTCCAATTCCACTAATGCCCAAGAAGTGTGGTCTCTCAATTATCTTACACGTATGTGTTCAAGGGAGAATAAGAGAGTGGTTTGCACTCACATACACACCATTTCATATGTCTTATAAAATTCTTTACGTTTTTCTCCTTATATATAACTGATGAGAATGCAAATTGTCATATTTTTCTCCCTTAATATTTAGTCTTTTATACTTATTTGGTGCCTAAATGTACTTATTATTCTTATATTTTTATTTAGGATGCAAATGGAGGCATTAAGTGCAAAATGTAGTTAATTGGGCGATTCTGGACAGCTTTGACATCGCTTCATAATCTTGGCATAACTCTCTCATAAGAGCTCCAATTGATATGATTCAAGATGCTATGGAATACCAAGACAAAGCTCTACAACTTTCCTGTTTTGAGTTTCGAGAGATACGGGATGCATCAAGGTCGAAATTGAACTTGAAGTTGCTGCACCTGCACTGCTGACGTTCTGGACTGTTCCTTTGTCTAAAATTCTAATACCTGATGCGGTTTATTTCAGAAACTTCCAGATCTAGTGCATGAAAGTTCCAGCTAAAAAACTCCACTTTCCTAGTTATATTAGGACTCCGTTTTATTTTTAATATTTTTCCTTAATTAGTCAGATTTGGATATTATTATTTAGAATATTTTTATGAGATTTTGTAGGCTTAGGAAAGGGGGAATTAATGTGTAAAAGAGGGGAGGAGAAATCAGATTGCACATACACGCCTCTCTCTCCCCTCTTCTCTGACTTCTCCTATGAGTTTCTGTCATAGCCCTGCATGGCTAAAACTTTTATACTTGGTCGAAGGAAACGGAAGCCTTAGAATCAATAAAACTGTGACATCTAATTTGTTTTTACTGTTAAATTTTATGCTTTAAGTCTCGGATGTTCTTCTGTACCTATTTTCAAGATTGTCTCATTTAATTACTAGGAGGCCCACAAGTTTATTATTTGTTGCAATCTACCGCTAGGTTAGATATCAAATTCGTAATTTTTTGATCCCTCTAACTTGTGAAGCAACCAAGATTTAATGATTTGTTGCATAAGAAATTATTAGATCTTAGGAAGAACGCTTGACTAAATTAAATGCAACCGCTTGTGTTTGTGTTGTTTAGCTTCATCAATCTCTCTAGTTCTTAAGGCTGCTACTAAATTAAACATTTAGCGCTTGTCTTGGGTTGTTTAGTAGTTAGGGTTAATTAGATCGCTTGTTTTCTAATTAACTGCGACTAAGGAGAAATAGGAAAATAGTTCCAACAGTGAACATTCAAAGTGTGAATTGATATATATATTTACATTGATGATCAGTTGTAAAATTCTGATGGTGGATGTTGACTTAGACCAAGGTTTGTTCTTTTGATTGAATTCGATACTTTAATTTGAATTGTTCTTATGTTGTTTTACTTAAAACTGTTTTCACTATACTCAAACCCCCTTCCTTGTTCACGTTGCATAAAACTAGGCTAGATACTCTCCGTGGGAATGATCCTTACTCGCACTACTACATATATTTTTAGGAGTATAGTTTTCATTTTTGGTTGTCTACGACAACACACCAATAACCGACTATCTAATTGGGCTAGCCTTCTAGGCCATTCCAATTGGGCTTTAGTATGTAGTTTGGAGTGGGACCAAAATGGACAAATAAGATACTAGCTTCAATGAGTTTTGGGCCTTTCTATCAACTCTTGATAAGCCCAAAATTACCATTAATTATATTTAATACCACTATATAAATATAATTGCACTCTAGGCCTTATTAATAAATTATATCCCAAGACTTTATTTTACATTCAACCCCTTCATTAAAATATTTGTAGTAATACAAAGTCATGAATGTTGACTATCACTTTGAAGATTATTACATCTTAATCCTTGAGTACCCAGTTTAATCCTTTAAGTTATTCATCATATATTTATGAAATCCAATTTCACAAATATATCTATTTTAGTAACTTCTTACTAAAATGGTTAGGCCTAACACTCTAAATAACCAAACCCATTAAACTTATCTCAAGGGAATATTTTATATCTCCGTTAAGAGATTATGAATTCCATCTTGAGAATATATGTTCCTTCAACATTAAATGTGGCTGCCCAACATACTGAGGTTTTGATCGTGATTTTAGATCTCACTCTTGATATATCAAAGCAACCTACACTTCATGATCAGGTTCATTATTCTCTCAGGATTGAGAGTTTATGTAAATAGAAGTCGTGAGATTTAGTATTCATTTAACAGTTATTAGTAGAATAATAAATCTCATAGCAGTCTAGTTCAATATTTCTTAACACTTGAAACATATCAACATATCAACTAGAAGTCTCCACTTCCATGATCAAGATAAATCGTCTTAGTTGATATGTTATAGTCTTCACAAATGAAATGCCCAATTTCATTACCGATTTCGAACTAAAATTCTGATTTTACAAAGAACTTGTGATTTATATCTTCTGTGACTAAATCACATAAATCACATACTATGCATCTTATGAACTATATAATAATGTCCAAATATTCATGTTACTATTATTTTACATAATAATAAAACAACTTTATTAATCACAACAATAAATTATACATAATGTCATACATAGTATCATACAATATGATTTAAAAGGCACATATCCTAACAGTGGTTTGATATATTAGCCATTAGTAATGTTGTTGGTAAATTTTGTTACAATGTTGCCTCTATTATATTCAAATAGATGATGATGATGATATGGATGGATGAATATTCTCCAGCTGCTCCAAGTATACATAATGGTTATTTACTTGTATTCAGAGTATAAAGTAGAATGTTTAGCTGTTTATATATATATATATATATATATATATATATAATGTCTATGAATTTTTACTATCTTCTTTGATTTCGCATTTCAATCAATATATTTTAGCTTATTATTGTATCGACATTTGGTAGTTTCGAAAGCGCAAGCGCTGTAGTTAGTTTAGAACTTTGTGGAGTTTCAAACAAGATGATATGTTTATGGAATGACCAAGATGGTAGGGAAATATTTTTATGTAATTGGCATATCCTCTGACAAAACGCACTTTACTTGTATTTGGGTAAATCTGAGTAGGTTCAAGATAATCATTACAAGTGGTTAAATTGAAGATATGAAGATTACTCAAGAACTGCTCAAGAAAAGTGCAATCTGCAGATCTCGATACCTCCTCCACAGAAGCCCGATCTATCAAGATTCATTAAAACTCGACACATGTCTCGATCTATCGAACTTACAGGATTCAGACTATAGCCAGCAATGTTTTTACTCTAAAAGCTTATTTATTTATGGGTTTGTCTAATTCTTATTGGACTAGGAAAGCCCAAGGTTTGTGTAAACCTATTTGGAATAGGAGAGCCCATTAAGCTCCTATTTAAAGGAGGTGGAAAAAGAAAAATCTAACCCTAGAAAGCTTCATAAGGTTTTCTTTTTGAAACCCTAGCCTCCTCTTACAGAAGAAAGAGTTCTTGCTGTGTTTCTTATACGCCTTTGGGTTCTATAACCAAACAATCTATAACCAAGCAAAGTCTCTTGCACCAATATTGAAGATCTTATTGGTGTTTCTATGTGAAGCTGCTGCAAATCAACTACAACAATCAAGGGGTTGCTGTGGAGTTAGTCACGTACTGGGATTCGTGCAAAGAAGTAAGTTGCATACATACATAAGCCGCGTACCTTGAATGGCCAATGAAATAAAATTTTCTAAACTTTGTATCTCTTATAGCTTAGATGAGCATCTTTATGCACAACTAAGCAAGTGAGCTTTGTGGCTCTTTGTTTGTGATGAGTAAGAGTAAGTAATCTCTTGTACTTAACACTCGTATCACTCTTTTTTACGGGAAGAACTAAAAAATCCTAAGAGAAATGCATAAATAAACATCTCACCACTGTTGCCCATCAATCATGAAATGACATATGTATGCTTCGGCATAGCAAAAGTGCAATGTCAAAAAGCTTAACATAATTGGATATTTCTTTTCTCTCTCTTGTATGCCCATGCATGATATACTTAATAAAAGAAAAAGATGTAAAGAAACAATAAAAGCAAAAAGATCAAAATGCTTTATATATGATTACAAGCGTGTATTCTAGGAGATGTGGGAGTTATAAGATGTACCTCGAAGGTGATAGTCCCCATCAAATAGTTATGATCTTGTGTGAGTTAAATTGATTTACTCATATCTCAAATCGTCATAACATAGAGACATTTATGCAATCTTGCGATATTTTTCACACACAACACGCAATATTCTTTGCTACTTTTGATACATGTGCAGACACAATGTGATTTGGAAGCAATCACAAGGTTACATGCGCTAATGTATGCTCACTAAACTGTCTTAACTTATTTTTGAAATATAAAATTGGTTAGATTTGTTTTGTGTGTGTGTGTGTGTGTGTGTGTGTGTGTGTGTGTGTGTGTGTGTGTATGTGTGTGTGTGTGTATGTGTGTGTGTGTGTGTTTTTGGATATAATTGCATGACATTTTTCTTGTTGAGAGATGTTTTTGAGAGATTAAAATGTTTTTTGGATCTTTGGTTAAGTAGCATGTTTGATTGCATTCATGTCTGTGTTTTTCATTTTTTGAAAAATTGTTTTAAGCAATCTCGATAGCTCCTCAATAGCTCTCGACAGATAGGCTATCTATCGAGATTCTTCAACTTTTCTTTATCGCAATCTTGATAGTTCTAAATAGCTCCTCGATCCATCGAGCTCATTCTTGTTGTGGACACCTCTGGATAGCTACTCGATAGCAATATCTGTTGAACCTTTAAATCTCGACACCTCTCAACATCTCTCAATCAATCAAGATACCCTTGCATGCATTTCATTTTTCTTTGTTTTGCATTTTTTTCTCTTTGTATCCACAGCATCTTGTTTTCTTTTTCTTGTAGGTCTATGGTTCCTTGTTCTCTTCGTTCCCTCTATATCAGTTTTCTGTCTATCTCCAGTCAAGTCTTTTGGCTTTTTATGCCATTTGACAATCGTGTCAAAAAGGGAGAGAAATTTGAGAATTGAATGTCATTCCTCAAGAGGAGTAATAGACTTAGGGGGGAACTTCATGTTAAAGGGAAGAAAGTTTCTGATGTAACTAACTTAGGGGGAGAGTTAGTTTGATACACATTGATATTGATATATTTTTCTATTGTGTATCTTTTGGTTTTGTAACCATTTACATACATCATGTGTTGTTTCTATATTTGATGATGATGTATGTGCTTCAATCTTTATCTCACATGTGTTGTTTCTTTTCTCTCTTTATACACATGTTTCTTATTTATTTAACTTGTCATTATTTTCCACATGGTACCTTGATGTGTTTTGTTTAGTGCCTTTCAAGAAAGACAAGTTAAAGCCAAGTCAAGATTCCGAACCTTCTTCTTGCAACAACTTCCAAGGTTCAGATCTTTTAAACTAGGCTTATTTATTCTGTAATCTTGAATAGAATGTATTCTAGGACATTCAATGTACTCTTGTGGCTTCGTCACGGATTGCCAAAGGGAGAGATTATTAGGGACATATTTTTATGTAATTGGCATATCCTTTGACAAAATGCACTTTACTTGTATTTGGGTAAATCTATGTAGGTTCAAGATAATCATTACAAGTGGTTAAATTGAAGACATGAAGATTACTCAAGAACTGCTCAAGAAAAGTGTAATCTGCAGGTCTCGATACCTCCTCGACAGAAGCTCGATCTGTCGAGATTCATTAAAGCTCGACACATGTCTCGATCTATCGAGCTTACGGGATTCAGACTATAGCCAGAAACATTTTTACTCTAAAAGGCTATTTGTTTGTGGGTTTGTATAATTCTTATTGGACTAGGAAAGCCCAAGGTTTGTGTAAACCTATTTGGAATAGGAGAGCCCATTAAGCTCCTATTTAAAGGAGGTGGAAAAATAAAAACCTAACCTTAGAAAGCTTCATAAGGTTTTCTTTTTGAAACCCTAGCCTCCTCCTACAGAAGAAAGAGTTCTTGCTGCGTTTCTTGTACGCCTTTGGGTTCTGTAACCAAGCAAAGTCTCTTGCACCAATATTAAAGATCTTATTGGTGTTTCTATGTGAAGTTGCTGCAAATCAACTACAACAATCAAGGGGTTGCTGTGGAGTTAATCACGTACTGGGATTCGCGCATCAATTGGTTAGTCACGTACTGGGAGCCGTGTAATATAAAGGAGAGATTGTCACTACAGAACAAGTCCAATGGGTATTGGGGTAAGGGTGTAACTTTAGGTTGGTATAAGGTACTAGAATTCCTTTACTTGTAACGACTTGTTGTGATAATAGTGAATTCTCGGGAGTGGTGACGTTAAAATCACCCGGTGGGGTTTTTGTCGTGTATGTTTTCCCCATTCGTAAACAAATCACCATGTCAAATTTAATTTCCGCTAGATTTAGTTATTTGGTGATTTTTTTGTGCTGCCACACTCGCTGCATGTAATTGAACCTAATTAATTCACTTGGCTGATTAATTGGTTAATTCATCACAAGCGGTCAACACATTTTTGACCTATCACAGGACAAAAAAATTATTATATATATAGCTGCATTTTTATGGATAGTGAGATATGTTTATGGAGTTAGAAACAGGTGATATATTTGTGGAATGACTAGAAACTAGTTCTATCCAGGCCAAAAACAATTATATATACAACGGCATTTTTAGAGGCCGCTATAGGTCCTATACCCTATAGCGGAGTTTTAAAACACTGCTATAGCCAGTTAAAAAAAAAATTGGTTTATAATAGTTTTTTAGAAACACCACTATTGATCTATACCCTATAGCCAATTAAAAAATATATAAAAATTTGCTTATAGCAGCAAAGAACACCACTATAGGTCCAAGTCTATAGTGGCGCTTTCCAAAACGCCGCTATAGACCCAGATGGAATTGATTGGCAAACTACAAGAAAATAAAACTAAAATAATAAAATTTAATATAAGAGATTTTGATGATTTAGTAAAGGTAAGAAGAAATAAGAATATATTAAGGCCCTAAGGTTTAGGGATCCACACAGAACATATCTATTGGTAGTCTTAACAATATTTATTTTATAACTCAACTAAAATTCATACGAATGATGATCTTAGTCGGACGATTTAACAACAAGATCTCAATAATTAAGGGGGTGTTTGGTACTATTGTTTAAACAACAGTTTTCAATGTTTAAACAACAGTTTTCAATGTTTAAACAACATTACACATATTTTCACACACTTTTTTACCCATACATATTTCCACAAAACAACAATAACATTACTAGAAATCTCTTACCAAGTTATCTAAAGGTAGTTTCATGAAATTGATTGATTTTAGGCAAAACAAAACTAATGAATTAGTTCGTAGGAAATACTAAGCATTTAACATGACCAGAGTCTACGATAAATCAAAGAATTATACAGAACTAAAAAATTTTCTAGATGAGTAAATCAATAAAAAATTTTAAAAAAAAAACATAAAAGCATAAGCATTAAACCAATAAATAATTGTTAAAAACATACCAATAAATGGTTGGGTTTCACCCCTTACCTTAGCAAGTCTTATAGTAAGCCAAAACACAAATAAAACTCTAAATATTGTAAAGAAACTTTAAGAAAATCTAAATTATGTTCTACAGCAGCTCCAATTGGACTTGGATTTGGTGCAAATTTCCTTTGATTCCTTGCTCCAATTGGACTAGAATTTAATTGGGTTGGCCTTCTTTAACTTCATCATGGCCCTTGTAAAAGTAAACTCCATTAGCCTTCTTCTTTGCACAAATCCACTTATTTAATTTCATTCTTCTATAAAAGACAAATTCACACATTAAAATTCAATTAAGCACAAATCAAAACCAAATATAAAATGCATGAATTAACTTAAAATAAGTATAATAACAATTTCTAATAATTATATAAATATACAAAATTAAGCTATTATCAACACCGCTATAGTCCTCATTTTTGGTAGTGCAAACACCTTGTTGCGTTTTTTTCATACTTGCTGCACTTTCCATCTTATGAAACACTCTAGGCCAATTCCTACATCATCAATAATGTGCCCCACCTTATATAAGTAGAAAATTATTAATTATGTGATCCACTATTATGTGAGTAGAGAAAATACCATGATATTGTATTCTGAATAATTATTATAGATAAGTTTCATTCACTTAACAAAAGACCTCTCACAATTGTAATAGAGTTTCCATCTAAGAGCACATCTCAAACATTTTAAGCTCTTCAAAAAAAAAAAAACAAAACAAAAAAAAAAACTTAGAGTATTCATAATGGTGGTGCAAAAAGCTTTTAGCATCTCAAAAACTCACTTCATCTATTTTAACACATCACTTTATAACACACCCAACATCAATGGTTCTATTTTTTTTAGCACTTCATTTTAATATTCTTTCTTTATTCTTCATGTCTTTCACTCTCTTACTCTGTCTCTTTCTCTTCTTTGAACATCAATGGTCCTCTTCTCCGTCTCTCTTACTCTCTTCCTTTCACCAAAACCACCATCCAAACCACAAGCCGACCAACACATCACAAATCACAAGCCAACCAACACATTGGTGCCACTGATCAACTCATAAACCCTAGCTCAAATTGTCTTGCTATGAACCTCACAACAACCCACTGACCAACCCATGGCAACCCACCAACCCAACCACCACAACAACCGACAAAAATCCACGAACCTAACCACCACAAGCTGATCAACCCAACCCATAGTAACCCACGGCAACCCAAGGTGTGACCCACCACCATAGGTCAGTGAAATGGAGAGAGAGAGAGAGAGAGAGAGAGAGAGAGGCTGAATGATAGAAAAATAATAAACAAATATTTAAGCAAGATTTCAAATTTTTTAAGATATGGCACCATCAATGTAGCATAATTTTTGTGGTTTATGGTGCTAAATTTAGCATTTTAGCAATTTAACACCATCATTATTAGTGCTCTTACCACCAATTGCTTCTATATCTTTGTCACCTTGTGTAGGGGTCAAAAAATGCATGAACAAAGCAAAGAGCAGACTTGGCCAAAGTTACTAACAACAGCAAATTATCATCATTTCGGTAAGGCAAGACTATGGGAGATCGTCCCGCCAATCTCACCATGTCACCAATTCCCTCATCTAAAAATAAGCACCAACCATATAAATTAATATTCATATCTTCATTGCACCACAACAACCTCAATGCGATCGAATATGTCCCCCCTCTCTTCTAAAGTGGATCAAAACATTGAGCTGCCCAACTATCCCCTAAATGACACTAGACTAGAATGACATATATCACAAAATTACACCTTCATTCCCAAAAGAGTAATACTACAGTCACAAACTACTTTACATGATTTTTACAAACTATTGTTGTGGTCAATTCTTAATCATTTAGGCTCATCAATAATATCACTTTTATACCTACTAATAACCACCCACAACATTATTAGTTTGTAAAATAGTCGGGAACTCTAACATTTTACTTCTCAAAATTCATAAATAATTAACTTTATCATCAGTGTGTCACCTTCATTCCCAAAAACCCATAACTAATAAACTTTATCATCAATGTGTCACTGGTGAACCCTTTAGGATAAACCAATTCCACAAAGACATTTGTTGTGCAGAATCGGCTAAAGCTATATCTTGGCTTTTTTAGCATAAAGAACCCCACCTTCCATACCTTGCACGTGCTCTTGACCATGAATGTTCCTTGTACATTTTGTAAGCAATGTAGATTAGTCAATCTCCACGCACAAATATACTCTTTATTATATATATATAAAAGCAAGCTAGCACACTGTCAAGTATGGGGATTTTGTAGGTGTGGGCACAACGTCTTTCTTCTTGGAGGGGAGTACACCTCGGCCAAGTGTACTGGGGCAGAGAAAAGATGTTGGAGTCGTCACCTAGTTTAAGTCTAGGAACCATATATATAGCACATTTACGTGGAAGGACTGATCTTACTACCAAAGTATGGGTTCAGAGTTTAGGTATGGAAATGAGAAGGTGTTAGGCATCCAACCCCACCCAACCCGTAGGCCGACTTCCACTCATAGTGTCTTACGTCTTAATCTCATTAAAGGCATGTTCAATATTGCATACTAAACTCACACACACACTAGCATACATCTAAGCATACAACATGGCATCAATCATCTTAAAACCCTAGCATACATATACCATGGCAATCCACATGAAGCCTAGCATACATCTCTCATGCATATCATATTAACCCATCCAAGACAGCAAACAAACAAGATATCAGAAAGGGCAGAAACATAGGCATGTTAGAATCAAACAAGCATGTGATAGGTATCCCAACATTAATACATATCATTCAACCAAGCATGTTCATATCCATCTGCAAAGCACAAGATAAATGCATGCCCATGTGGATGCATGTCTTACCCCACTTACCTTACTGTATCACAGCACCTATGTATCAATAAATGATCATATCATATGCATGTTCATGGTATATTAAAGAAAACATTAAAGGGAATCCCTAATCTAACATGTTAAGGATAATGAAACAAACAATCAGAGAAATAGGGACAAGTACATATGGAAACAAGCTCGAACAAATGCATATTAAACAAAAGAAATAAAGAAACAAAAGTAGAAAAGGTCGAATTAGGGTTTCTAGGCACGAGTATGCGTGCACATACATAAGGCCTCTGTACGTAGCCCAGTTCTATGCGTACGCATACTTTAGGAATGCGTATGCATGCAAAACACATATGCACACATACACGCCCAAACCCTAACCCAGAAACAACAAGAACAAAACAGAGTAGCAACTAAAACTATTAAATCTAACTACCTAAAATTCTTTAAAACAAAAAGCTACTAAACCTTTGGCTACCTAAACATGTTAAAACATAAACAAAACAAGAAAAAAGAATATAAAAAAATTAAAAAATTAAAAAAAAAACAGGATTAAAACAAAGAAAAGAGAAAAAGGAAAAGATTAGAACTTAATACCTCTAATACAAAGCTTTTCATACTTGATTTTGACTGTTCCCCTCAGTCAATCTATTCACAACCAAACAAAATTGATTAGTAAATTTCTAAACTCAAATATCAAGACTAGAAAAGGTCTCAATTAGAAGAATATTGACTTGAGGATGTTTTGTAAAAAAACTCCCTCTTTGATTCACTATTTCTAGTGAATATTAGGTTTTACCTTAGAACTTTCTATGTGTTTTAAGAAGGTACCATGTATGGCTTTTTATATTGAGAAAATGGGGGTTTGGAACAGCTTCAAGATGATGTGAGATTCATTCCAAACCTCAGCTTTAATGCAGGAAAACTTGTCTTTCATAGTTTCTGGAATCGTAAATGCATGCTCGTGTATGCGTATGCATGCATGAAACATGTGTACGCAGATTTGGAGCATGCGTACGCATTCGCGTGTTTGCATACGCATGCCCTAGGGTTTCTGTGACCTTTATTTTTCAAAAATAGTTTTATTTAGCTCATAAAAGAACTTTCGGCATTAAAATTTTACCATCATTGGGGAACGAGGGCCAGAGTCGTAAGGGGCACAAAATGCTGTCTCTACAAATGCCCCTCTTTTGATTCGTGAGCTCCACTAACGGAATCAAAGGAATAGGAGACAAAACATTTTATTTCGACATATGGCTCGAGCCTTAACCCACGCACACGGCACATAACACACATGCATAAGGCGAGGTACAACTTCGTAGAGTTGCGTGGGATTCATATGCCCGAATTCCCGCCTTTGTTGCTTGGGAAACAAGTAACGACCGATTCACTATCCCAGAGTTACTTAAAAAGAAAAACAGACATGGCCAATGGCCGCAACCATCAACAACAAAAAAAAAAAAAGTCCTCTTACAAGCTTAAAATGATACATATCTATGGTGTCCATCAAGGGCTCTTACCTCAAACTTCTCCAGGTAGCTTGCGCCCCTAGGTAATACTTGTCTTCCATCTCCATATCTATCTACTCTGATGAGGCTCTTGCCTCGAGGTGACCTTGGTCTCTATCTCTATCTCTGCGTCTTTTATTGTGCCTGCATATTTAATTTCCTTGGGATATGTGCACAAGTTCTATGCATTCTTCTCTTTTGACTGGTATGGGGTCTATGCCTGCATGTTCAATTCCTAAAAGATATGTGCAGAAGTTCCGTACTTTCTCTTCTAACTTGTATGCTCTGTGGCTGCATATTCAATTCCTAGGGAATATGTGCACAAGTTTTGTACTTTCTCTTCTGACTTGTATGGGATCTATGCCTACATATTCAATTCTGGAGGATATCTGCACAAGTTGCCTTGGTGTTTTGACTTATGAAGAAGCCCTTAGTGAAAGATCCAGTGAGGGATGATTTGCTGAAGAGTGTGTTAATGACATATTGGGGAGCCTTCTTGGTAATTTCAACCTACGAGGAAGTCTTTAATGGTGTGTAGTCCACTAGGGAAATATAGCTTGTTGGGGAGTTTTGGTGGTGATTTTGACCTAGGAGGAAGTCGTTGCTGGTGTGTATGATGGAAAAATATATGTTTGTATCGCATACAAAATATACACAGCGAAAAATTAACAAATCTACTTCATTCGCAATTGTTAACATGTACTATGCAAATTTTAGAATTCAAGAACAAAAGAGCGTACCTTGGTATGGTGAAAATCAAAACTAAAATTAAAAGTAATTGGGAAAACTTTTAATCTTCACTCCAATTCCACTTTACGCCCAAGAAGTATGGTCTCTTAATCAGTTTCCAAGGGAGAATGATAGAGTATCTCACTCTCACATACACACCATTTCACAATGATGTCTCTCTTTTCATACATTAAAATGCTGTATGTTTCTCTCCTTATAACTGATTATCTAATTAAGCTAGCCTTTTGGGCCTTTCCAATTGGGTTTTAGTATTTGGCTTGGAATGGAACCAAAAGGGACCAATAAGACACTAGCTCCAATGGGCCTTGGGCTTTTCTATCAACTCTTGACAAGTCCAAAGTTACCATTAACTATATTTAATACCACTATATAAATATAGTTGCACTCTAGGCCTTATTTATAAATTATATCCCAAGACTTTATTATACATGCAACCCCTTCATAAAATATTCGTAGTAATACAAAGTCATAAATGTAGACTGCCACTTTAAAGATTACTACATCTTAATCTTTAAGTACCCGGTTTAATCCTTGAGTACCTGGTTTAATTCTTTAAGTTATTCATCATATATTTATGAAATCCAATTTCATAAATATATACTTTAGTAACTATTTACTAAAGTAGTTAGGCCTAACATTCTGAATGTGGCTGCCCAACATACTGAGGTTTTGACCATTACTATAGATCTCACTCCTAATATATCAAAGCAACATACACTTCATGATCATGTCCATTATTCTCTCAGAATTAAGAGTTCATGTAAATATAAGTCGTGAGATTTATTATTCATTTGACAGTCGTTAGGAGAATAATAAGTCTCACAGCGGTCCAGTTCAATATGTCTTAACTCTTAAAACATATCAACATACCAACTAGAAGTCTCCACTTCCATGATCAAGAGAAATCATCTTAGTTGATATGTTATAATCTTCGTAGATGAAATGCCCAATTTCATCACCAACTACGAACTACAATTCTAAGTTTACAAAGAACTTATGATTTATACCTTCTGTGACTTTTCACATAAATCACATACTATACATCTCATGGACTATATGATAATGTCCAATATTCATGTTACCATTATTTTAGATTATAATAAAACAACTTTATTAATACAATATTAAGTCATACATAATGTCATACTTAGCATCATACAATAGGATTTAAGGGCACTAATCCTAACAGTGTAGTCCACTAGGGGAAATTTTCTTCTTTTCCTTCATGACTTACTAGGGAACTTGTGTTGATTTCACTTGCGAAGGGGTTTTATCAATTCCATGGGGAAATTTCTTCACAACTCTTGAGGGGGTTGTCCTTGTGCCTTAGACCTGCGGAGGAGTCCTTCCATGATATTGTACTTTACTGGGGATTCAGTTGATGGTCATAACTGACGGAGGAGTTCTCTTAGGGATTTCTATTCTACCAAGGAATGTTCTTGATGCTTTTAATCCACTAGAGAATTTTTTAAGAGTCTTTGTATCTTTTACCCAACTAAGGGTATTTTTGTCATTTTTGTATGCATTCTTGAATTTTCTTTTGCACTTCCTACCTTCTAGGAACCCACTGGGGATATTTGAATTTTTTTTTTTATATGTATTCCTATATCTTGGATTTTATTTGAGACATTGGGTTGTATTTTAAGAATATCTTTTACACTTCTTTTTTTATTTAAGATATGTACTTAATTTACAACTCATGGGGATAATTGTACTTATTTTCATGCAATTTTATTTTCCTTGGTCCTTGATGTTTGAAATCTAAGCTTGATTGTGCCTTGAGTAGTCCTTTAAGTTGTGGGAATCATAGGAGGAGCCTTGATGGAGGAATCACACTCCAAATTGAAAAAGGAATTCGATTCTGCCTTCCTCCTTGCGTGCGCATACACGGGCTTGTATACGCAGGTGTTGACTAACTTTGTGTATGCAGCCTCGACCATGCGTAAGCATGCCGCGTGCCAGAAAACTCTAGCCACCTCTTTTAAGTATAAAATAGTCGTTGGGGCCTCCAAACCCTCACAAAATGTGTTCTAAACTGAGAAAACACTCAGTAAGGTCCCCCAATGGTAAAATTCACCCCTTTGGAGGTCTCGGCATGGATAAAGATGCTTAGTCCCACTTTCAAGGATGCTTTCATCCTTCTTGGCCTCTCTTGCTCCTTCCCTACCATCAAATCAAAGTGGATGAACCTCTCCTTGTGCTGCTACTGAATTTTGGATCCCAACTCAGCATTTCTTCCAATCCAATGGTATGGAATTATGCCGTACTCATGATGAATTTAGTGCAATCATGGGTGAACCCGACATTAGTACTCTCATTCTTCCCACTACTGACGATGATTTCTCTTACATGGCTCATCAACTAGGAATTCCTCTTGATATGGCTTAGAGATGGTGCAAGGTTAACAAGTTTTATATCTGCATGGTTTTCATGTACTTTTCTCAAAAGAATGCTCCTTTGGCTTAGGAACAGCACTCTCATTATCTCAATTCCTTTTGTCTATGAGTTCTTGTGAGGTACTTCTTGGTGCATGAGACACCTCATGTAGATCAAAGGATACTTTCGGTGGTCATCAATCTAAAGAGGGGAAGTCTTGTAGGCATGATCCTGGATGAAACTCTTAATGGTTTGGATGCCGTTCATAGAAGGGAAGCAACTTTCTTTGCAGTGAGCCCTCTCCTCCTTTAGGTATGATCCCTAACTTTTGCCTATGTTCTCAACCTAGCGGGATTCATCTAATTTTTGCATGGATTGCCTTTTGGTTTTCAACCCATCAAGACTCCATATATCGTCTTCATTTATTATTTTTCTCCCTTTCTTTTATCTCTCCTTTTTCCACCCAAAACGCATGCTTCCTTTTACTCTCTCTCTCTCTTTTCCCGCTTTCATTCAAATATGGTTATACAAGAGGCTTCGATTGCTTCAACCTCCCTCTATCCCTTATAGTCAATATCAACCAAAGCATTATCGTGACCGCAAGCTTAAAAACAAGGAGATGGACCCTTCTAAGTTCACTAAGTTCTTGAAGCGTCTTACCCCCTTAGGTGTCCAATGGGTGGCGAAATGGTGGCGCATTACAAGCATGGTCAATTGGTGTCTTTAAAGATAACTGTGTTCCTTTGATCGGGGTTCGACATTGTTCTTACTACACTCCAGGACGCATTGCAAGGCAATTCGGTGACCATCAAGGAGTTCCTAATGATGATGGCATCTTTCATATCTCTGTCTTCACTGAGAAGGTCTTAGCCAGGATCTGTGAGACTTGGTTTAATAGGATGGTGGCTAAGGATATCTGTTTCCCTCGGTTTCTCCATCCTACTTTGGGTTACAATATTTTGTTGACTTCTAACATGAGGTCAGTTTTTACAGAAGAGAAAGATTACTAGAAGTCTAACAAAAGGAAGAGGACCTACTAACTACCTTAATATGCCCCAAATTGTACTTTTCCACACTATATGATTCTCATGTCTTTACATTTTGAATTTAATGAAGGATTGGAATTTTCCAAATCCCCTATGGAAACAATTTATTATCTTTTAATTTGAGCAATAGGAAAATCAACCATTTCATTATCTTTGCTTATTGTCTTTATTTTTTTTCTCTTTTCTTTCTTTTTCTTTTCTTTTTTCTATGCCATGTAATTTTTCCCATGATGTCCTTGTGGGAATTTTCGCCATGTCCATGGTCTTTTCCCCTACATATTGCCTAGATTTCCCTTTCAAGTTTTCAACCTAGCGGAGTTTCTTTGCCTTAACTTTTGCCTAGGACGCCCTTTCGGGTTTTCAACCTAGTAGGCTTTTTTTTTCAAATGTTATACTTTCGGAGTCTATCCAGGTCGATTGGGCGAAGCATATTTTCTTTATCCAAATCTATAATTCTTGTAGCACCTCCTAACATGATCTTTTTTATAATAAAAGGCCCTTACCATCTCGGCTTCATCTTACCTCTTGGGTCGAAAGTCTCATCTCTAAGTACCTTTAGGACTAGATCTACTTCCTTAAGGTTTCTAGGTTTCACATTCTTGTTAAAAGCTCTAGCAATCCTCTTTTGATAACCCTGTACATGGTATTGTGCTCTAGCTATCTTTTCATCTATCAAGGCCAACTGTTCATATCTTTCTCTCATCCATTTGTCTTCTAGGACTTGGGTTTCCACCAGTACCCTCAAAGATTGTATCTCTACCTTAACGAGAAGCACAGTTTCACTCTCATAAACCAAAGAGTAGGGGTTGCCCTAGTTGAGGCACAAATAGAAGTTTTGTAACCCTATAAAGAGAATGGAAGCTTGTCGATCCAATCCTTGTATGTCACTACCATCTTAGCTAAGATATTCTTGATGGTCTTGTTGTCTGCCTCCACAAACCCATTATTTTGTGTTTGGTATGGCAAAGACTTGTGATGCTCAATGTTGTACAACTCTATGATCCTTCGAACCTCTCCTTCAAAATGGGAACCATTATCTAATATGATCTCTTGTGGTACTCCAAACCAACAAATGATGTTATTCTCTATGAACCGGGCCACATGCTTGGCTTTTATCACAGAGTAGGAGGCAGCTTCTACCTACTTGGTAAAGTAGTCGATTGCCACTAGAATATACTCATGTCCATTTGAAGCCTTAGGGGCTATTCTCGCAATCACATCTAAGCCCCAAATTGAGAAAGGCCATGGAGACGTACATGGTTCAAATTTGCATATGTTTGGTAGCTGTAGAAACTTTTCACAAAATCCACACAATTTGTCTCCATCGTACTCCAATAGTAACCCATCCTTAGAATCGATTTTGCTAACATTCTCCCATTCATGTGAGGACCACAAACTCCTTGATGGACTTCTTCCATGACTCTTTCAGCTTCCTCCTTCTTCAAGCAACAAAGGTGTATTCCATCATAGGATTTCCTATATAGTTAACCTCCACATAAGATGTATTGTATCGCCATCATCCTAATTGAATGACACTCTTTCTTACCAGCACTGTCAGGGTACTCTCCCAATCCCAAGAACTTCATTGTGTCATAACACCAAGGAACTCCTTCTTCTATAGCCATGACCGAAGATTTTGTCTTCCCCTTGTGTAACAACTCATAACTTTTTTCAATCTCTAAGAGTTGTGTCCATACTCCTTCAGGTATTTCAACCATAAAGGCTCAGATAGCCAAGGCATCCACAAATTGATTTTGAACTCTAGGGATGATGGTGTATTCAATCTTGTCAAAGGTTTTTGTCAAATCCTATAAATATTGTTAATAAGGTTTCAAGTGTTCCACTTTCACCTTCCATAATTTCTATGCTTGGGATATGACTAAATTCGAATCTCCAAAGACTTCTACCTCTTTCACCCCTAACTCTCGAAGAGCATCCATTCCAGTAATACAAGCCTCATTCTCTGCAATATTGTTGCTTGCCTCAAAGTTCAATTTGATGGTCAAAGGTACATGGAATCCATCAAAGGTGATCAAGAGTACTCCTATCCCATTTCCATAATGATTCACAGCTCTATCGAAATACATCTTCCATGCCCCCAGTTCGATGTCCAAAGTATCCTTATTTGGAAAATCCTCCTTACCATTCTCTCCTTCAATGGGGTTCTTGGCTCAAAAATCTAACATTACGCTACATTTTATATTTTTTCTTGCCACATACTTCAAATATAATTCTTCCAATAGGATCAACCATCTTGACAACCTTCCACTTAAGGCAGGCTTCTCAAATAGATACTTCAACGGGTCCATTCTGGCCACTATCCATATCTAGAAAGGTAGGATGATATGTCTTAATTTCCGCAAGGCCCACACGAGTTCAAAGCATGACTTTTCTATGGGTAAGTATATAGTCTCATTATCATGAAACCTTTTTCTTAGATAGTATATGGCTCTCTCATTCTTATCATTATCGTCTTGTGCAAGCATACTCCTAACCACATCTTCTATGATCGAGAGACAAAGGAGTAGTGGTTTTTCATGCTTCGGGGGTATTAGGATAGGTGGATGGCGAATATATTCTTTAATGAGCTCAAAGTCTTTCTAACACTCATCATTCCATGCAGGGGTTCATTCTTTCTCAAAAGCTTGAAAATGTGCTCACAAGTGGAGGTGAGTTTGGCAATGAATCGGCTAATGTACTATAACCGTCCTAAGAATCCTCTTGTCTCTTTTCACTCTTGGGTGGAGGCATGTCTAATATGGCTTTGATATTTAATGGGTCAACTTTTATCCCTCTATCACTTATAAAAAACTTAGCAACTTCCCTAAAGTTACTCCAAAAGTACACTTTTGTGGATTCAATCTAAATCTATACTTCTTGATCCTTTCAAAGAACTTCTTCAAATTAGCTATGTGGCCCCCTCTATCTTTGGACTTCACGATCATGTCATCAACATACACCTCTACCTCATCATACATCATGTCATGTAACAAAGCTATAGCCAATCTTTGGTAAGTTGCAACTGCATTCTTAAGCCCAAATGGCATCACAGTGTAACAATAGATTCCTCATTCAATGGTGAAGTTAGTCTAATCATGTGCTTAAGAGCCATCTTGATTTAGTTATATCCCGAAAATCCATCCATGAAAGACATCAAGGCACTATCGGCGGTATTATCCACTAAGACATCTATATAAAGGAGAGGGAAATCGTCCTTGGGGCAAGCCTTGTTTAAAGTCCACACACATCCTTACCTTTCCATCATTCTTGGGTACAAGCACAACATTGGCTATCCAATCAGCTTGGTGCACGGGTTTGATGAATCCTATCTTCAATTGTTTTGTGACCTCTTCCTTGATCTTTAGAAGCCATTTGGTTCTCATATGCCTCAACTTCTACTTGAGTATCAATTTGTTGTTAGGCTTTCTCGGGATTAATGCTAGGCATATCTTCGTAGGACTATGCAAATACTTCTTGGAATTTCATGAGAAGCTCTTTGAGATCTTTTCTTTCTTTCTCATTTAGGGTTGAGCCAATTTTAATTAAGCATGGATTCTCGTTGTTGCCCAAATTAAGAGTTTCAAAAGTTGGTTCCACAAGTTCAAATTTCTTTTCCAAATTTTTTATTAATTTCATTTTCAAATTCATTAAAATCATTTAAGTGTGAAATTTCAATATTATGGGACACATCAAAATAAGCCAAATTAGAATTCATCTTATTGAAAATGTTAAAAAGTAAATCTAAACTTGCATTACAAAATTTCTTTCCCGTATTCTCAGAAAACCTAACCCATTTTCAATTATTAAGTTGCCCAGCTGCAAGCATGATGAAAGCAGAAGGATCACTTGGGTCCTTGATGGTGATGGCAAGCACGTCCCCCTCCATGTTTAGCATAGTCTCCATTGCCCCAGTATCTATGTAGTCTATTCAATCGACCTCTTCTTGAACCCAAATGAGAGTGGGGATGTGATTTCTTGATCTTGGTGGTGCAATAGTGCCTAAAAAGAAGTCTCATTTTATTAAGTCCATGTCCCAATCAAAAGGCCCTTTCTATTAATGTTCTTAGAAAAGTCTTTAAGTCCATTTTAATGAAGGCCCAATTACAAAGTCACTCCATTTCCTCTCATGAACCTTGCCCCTTGTTTCATTGGGCTTTAGTCCATTTACAATAAGCTCTCATCTTACTCTTGTGGGCTTTCATTAAAATGTGCTTAGAGATTTTCAACCCTTTGTCTCAAATATGGGCTTACAATGTATCCATCACCTATGGGCTCTTCCTTCATTATCATCATTCTTTTTTTTTTTTTTTTGAAGTAGCCTTCTAGTTAGGATATATTGTAGTCTTCCTTTCAAAGTCCATGAATTTCTCATCATTTTGGGCCTAGGGATGCAACAAGGAGACCTAAGATTAGGTAATTTCATATTGGCTTTATAGGATATTGGATGCTAAGTCCATAGAATATTTGTTACCCTAGGCCCAAGGTTCTCATTTCTAAGAGGCCTTTTGATTTGGGCTTATGATAACAACTAGGTTATGGTCTTATGAACCTTTCAAATTAAGATATACCATTGGATTTTGGGACAAGCCTCTTACATGTGAGTGCTTCTTTTCTTTTATTCCAATATCTTAGGGTATACCATAATTTTTTGGTCATCCTCAAGTTTTTACATCTTTTTTTGTCCTTTAGAATTAGGTGAACACAAGATATATGGTTGAACAAACAAGAGATATAAAGGGTACCCACTTATTGATAGGATCTAGGATCTCTCTAAGTGTGGGTAGGCTCCTTAGAGCTAAAAAGACAAATCAGTAGGTCACTCACAACTAGGTGGGCCATGATTCCAACCGAGGGCCTAAATGGACCTTTGTGGATTGGTGGCAAACCGTTAACCTACTTAAAGCCCATCATAGGCAATGGCACAGATTGTGAGTTGGTGGGATGAATTTCGAAAGACTTTGTCCTAAATGGAGCGTACTCATCTTCCCACTCATCACCAACTGGAGTAAAAAGGACAAAAGAACCAAGTGACGTGTGCACAAACAAGTATTGAATAAGCCTTTATCAAGATTAAGAAATAAGACTCATTAGAATCAAACTCTCTATCCTTAGTGGAGTCACCACTATGGGCGCAACCCCCTTCTTCTTGAAGGGGAGTACGCCTCGACTGAGTGGACTAGGGTGGAGAAAAGATGTTAGAAGCACCACCTAGTTTAAGTCTAGGAAACATATATATAGTGCCCTTAAGTGGAAGGACTGATCTTACCTCCAAAGTATGGGTTCGAAGTTTAGGTATGGGGATGCAAAGGTATTAGGCACCCAACCCCACTCAACCCGTGGTTGGCTTCCACTCATTGTGTCTTACGTCTTAACCTCATTAAAGATATATTCAATATTGCATATTAAACTCACACACACACTAGTATATATCTAAGCATACAACATGGTATCAATCATCCCAAAACCTTAACATATATCTATCATGGCAACTCATTCAAGCCTGGCATACATCAATCATGAATATCATATTATCCCATCCAAGACAGCAAACAAACAAGATATCACAAAGGCAAAAACATAGTCATGTTAGAATCAAACAAGCATGTGATAGGTATCCTAACAGTAAAACATATCATTTAACCAAGCATGTTCATGTTCATCACCAAAGCATAAGATAAATGCATGCTCATGTAAATGTATCCCTTACCTCACTTACCTTACTGCATCACAACACCTATGCATCAATGCATGATCATATCATATGCATGTTCATGGTATATTAAAGAAAACATTAAAGGGAAATCCTAATCTAACATGTTAACTATGATTAAACAAACAATCAGAGAAATAGAGACATATACATATGGAAACAAGCTAGAATAGAGGCATATTGTTAAGGACATATTTTATGTAATTGGCTAATCTTTTGATAAAATGCACTTTACTTGTAATTGGGTAGATCTAGGATGGGTTTAGTACTTCAAGAAACAAGAGTTCAAGTAAAGTGTTAAAGCCATGAAGATCTGACCAAGAAACAAGTGAAGAAAGAGTTATTCATTAAAGCTCGATAGAAGTTTCGACAGAATCCTTTCTATTGAGATTTAATGTTGAAGCTCGACAAAAGCTCGACACAAGATGTTTCTTTTCTCACAACCCTAGACATATTATATAAGGCTTATTTTCAAGGCCGTTATACATAGAGAACACATGCAGAAAGTGACCTAGTGCCTTATTCTCTCTGCAAGAAGTTACTGCGTCTTTTGCGCCTTAGGGTTTTGTAACCAAGTACTACTTGATCTTCATTGTTGATGAAGTGAAGAACTTTGCAGCCAACAACATCTTCAAGTTGCTGGAGTTAGTCACGTACTGGGATTCATGCAAAAGGGTGGTGTTCATGTATTGAAGAATTCAGAGGTTCTGAAGCGGTAGAAGATTTTCACTGTAAGTTCATCTACGAGGATTGTAGAGTCTAGCGACAAAGGTTTTGTACTAGATTTGAAACTTCTCTTTACTATAGTGAATTACTTTTCGGGAAGGTTTCCCCCCAACTTTTTTACTGTGAAACTAGTTTGTTTCATTGGTTTTCTTGGGTCATCATATCTTGTCTTATTTACTATTCCACTATGCATAATATTGACATGATATTGATGTTTATTTGTTTTAACATGGTTTATTCATAATAAATCTAATTAACAACTTGGTTTAAAACTTTTTAATTCTATCCATCAGGATCTAAATTTCCCAACACATATTAAGCAATAAAAATAAAGAAACAAGCAGAAAATGTCAAATTAGGGTTTATAAGCACAAGTATGCATGCACATACACAGGGCCTGTGAATGCAACCCAGTTGTATGCGCACGCATACTTCAGGTATGCAAATGCATACACACCTAAACCCTAACCTAGAAACAACAAGAGCAATACAAAGCATAAACCAAAACTATTAAATCTAACAACCTAACATGCTTTAAAATAGAAAGCTACTAAACCCTAGGCTACCTAAACATGTTAAAACATTAAAAAAACAAAAACAAAGAAAAAGTAGGATTATAACAAAGAAAAAAAAAAGGAAAAGGTTAGAACTTAATACCTCAAACACAAAGCTTTTCAACCTTTATTTTAACCGTTCCCCTCAATCAATCTATTCACAACCAAACAAAATTTATTAATAAACTTCAAAACTCAAAGATCAAGATCAAAAAAGGTCTCAATCAAAAGAATATTAACTTGAGGATATTTTGTAAAAAACTCCCTCTTTAATTCACCATTTCTAGTGAATCTTGGGTTTTCCCTTGGGATTTTTTGTGTGTTTTGAGAAGGTACCATGTATGGCTTTTTATATTGGAAAAAATGGGGGTTTGGAATGGTTCCCAGACGATGGGGAATTTATTCCAAACCTCAACTTTAATGCAGAAAAACTTTCTTTTCATAGTTTTTGGAACCCTAACATGCGTACACAAGTCTGAAGCAAGCGTATGCATACGTGTGCTTATGTACACATGACCTAGGGTTTCTATGGCCTTTATTTTCCAAAATTAGTCTTATTCAGCTAATAAAAGAGTTATATTTTCCATAAAAACTTTCCTCAAGTCAATTTCAATCTCATCAGGCCTTAAACCAACCTTAAGCTTTAGAATTTTACCATCATTGGGGAACGGGAGCCCAAGTGGTAAGGGGTAAAAAATGTGATGTCTACAGTGGGTTGCATTTGAGAAAAGGCTTGAGTCACTTCCTCCCTTAGCCTTGAAATCCTATTAGCAGCTTGGCACTCATGTCCTCCGTTATCAAATTTGGCCTCTACCCTTTGTAGTTTGTCTGTATTCTGAGGTTCAAAGGTGAAGATATCACTGAAATATTTTGTAACTATTTATTTCACTTTACTTTCCCCCCCCCCTCCCATTTGCCACACCTATGAGCATCTTTGCTCCCATGGATAATGAGTGTGTCTTCTTTTTCTTTGATAAAATTTGGTGTTTTGTCCCCTTTCGTCAGCCACGGCACCCATGGTCTTTATCTCCATATATAAATGTTGCTCTAGTTTTGTTTCCATGCCAGGTCCCAATGATTTTAAAAACTTCAACCTATTCCTATTTCCTGCAAGTTAGTATTAATTTTACATTCCCAAACACTAATTTGTTTATTACATTACACAAAGTAATAAGTATTTAAAAGCTTCTTTGTCGCTAAGAAAGGGATCTCTGACTTTCTTCTAATAGGCTGTAGAATTTTGTTGTCCCTTCTTGTAAGGTTTAGTGTCCCCTAAGGTAACACAGTTATTGGTAAGGCTAGTGGTTTTTTTCTCTTGGGGGGTTTGGAAAACATAGAGTGAGGAAACATGGATAATCTAACGAAACATCAGAGCAATCTTTCTCTAAATGATAGGGAGGGAGGGAAGATGTGTTTGAGAATATACAATCATAGCGAAGTTTCTTACAAAACAGGCCTCAAACACTGATGTGATAGTAAGGACTTTCAATCCCCTTTGGCATTCCATAAATGGCTTCAAGATTCGCAATGTAGGCGATCATACAATACTTTTTGTTTTTTATAATAATGAAGAGGTGGAAAAAAATTTGGCTAGTGAACCTTGGAGTTTTGATAGGCATCTCATAGTTCTCCAAAGGCTAGAAATTGCTTCACGTGTTTGTGACCTTGCTTTTAATAAAGTTTCGATATAGGTCCAAGTTCACAATATTCCGGTTAGATATTTAAATAGAGGTGTTGCTAAGGATTTGTGTGAAGTAATAGGAGAAGTGGATCGAACCTCAACCAATGCTGAGGTTAAAGGAGGCAGTTTCATTAGGGTTCGTGTTCGAGTCAATGTATCTCTACCTCTATGTAGGGATCTTGTTCTCTCGATTGAAGATGGCAAGGAAGGTTGGGTCTCTTTCAAATACGAGCGTCTTCCTAATATGTTACTGGTGTGGATGCTTAGATCATGCCGATAGAGATTACGACTTGTGGATAGAGAGCAATGGCACTTTATGTATTAGTAATCAAGAATATGGGGCTTGGATACGTGCTTCCTCAACCACAATGATTAAAAAATTCATGGTAGTGGTACTAGGTTTCTATAAGTCTAGGAAGAAGGGAGGTTCAAAGGTGAAAATTTCGAAGGTTTCAGAAACCAGCTCCTTCGTCTAGGGTGAATTCGATCAAGTCTACTCTGGTAGGGTGAACATCAAATAGGAAATCGCAGATTTTAGGGAGCATATCGTGGGGAATTCAAGTACTTCCGAGTCAACTATTTCAAAAACTGCTTCCTTTTCAAATGTGGAAAATCCCGTAAATCATAGAGATTTACTAAATAGCCAGATTTTAGAGATTGACAGAGAGCTAAATAAATTTAATATCTCAGAAGGCGGGGAGAACAGTGAGATTGGTAATCCAAAAAAGGCAGGTGAGGAAGATCCTTTTATAAATAAGTTTAAAAACTCTCCCACTCAAATTGAAACTATCGCAGGGGCATATGATGGTCACCTAGCAAACTTACTTGACCCCCATCAGTTTTATCGGATATATCCAATAAGCAACCAAGCCAAAGGGGAAAGGAAGTTCCCCATAAAAAATATGGACAAGGATTACTAGAATTGCAAACAATGGAGAGGGTGGCTCTTCGAGTGACATTTGTTCTTTCTCTAAACGAACTCACATGGAAGTGGATTGTTGTGACTTACCTAATAAAAGAATGGTGGTTTCTCACAATAGTAAGGAGAATTTCTCAGTGGTGGAGGTTGCATCCCAACCCCACCTAAACCAATAAATCTCTTATGTTGGAACAGTTGGGAGCTTGGGAACCTTCAAACAGAATAGGAGCTTGGTCATTTAATTTGGACACAAGATCCGTCAGTTGTGTTCTAAGCCGAAACATAGCTAGATGAAGAAAGGCTAGAAGAAATTTGAGGTCTTTTGAATTTGGATGGTATAATTAAAGTATCTCGTGAAGTAAGAGGAGGTGGGATTGTTACTTTTTAGAAAAGAATATTGATTTCTCTCTAGGCACCTTTTCTCCAAATGACATTGATGGAATCTTAAATAAAGGAAAGGAGGATGAATGGAGGTTCACGAGGCTTTATGGGGAATCTGATACAAGTAACCATCACCTATCGTGGTCTTGATTGCGAAGATTAAAAGCTAGAAATTCTATTCCTTGGCTATGTTAAAGGGATTTCAATGAGATTACTAGAAGTCATGAGAAACTAGGTGGGAGATTAAGGCCAGTTAGGCAGATGCAAGAATTTAGAGATGTGTTGGATGAATTTGGATTTTGTGATCTTGGTTTTGAAGGGGGGAAGTTTACATGGTGTAATGGTCAGCATGATGGTTTCACAATATGGGAAAGATTGGATAGAGCGATTGTTATAATGGATTGGTTAGAAAATTTCCAGCAACTAAGGTAGTCCATATGGAGTGTGGCTTTTCAGATCACAAACCAATCTTCATCTATCTCAATGGTATACCGAAAAATAGACAAAGGTCGTGGCGCTTTGAATATATGTGGCTGGAAGAAGAGGGGTGTAGGGACACAGTTGAATCAGCATGGCTTCATGATGTTCCCGATCATCCTATGGCTCGATTTAAAGGTAAAATTAGTCTCTGTCAATCCAAACTAAAATGGTGGAGTCGGGTAGCAGCTGGGAACATCACACGCCTCTTGAAAGAGAAGAATGAGTGTTGTGTAAGGTTGAAGATGCAGCTATGGCTGGGAGAATCATTAACCGGGTAATAAGGTTGAAAAGGGACATAAATGATTTATTACCTAAGAAAGGAAAAATGTGGAAACAACGTTCAAGGGAATTGTGGTTGCATGAGGGTGACAGTAATACTATGAAAGTAACGTGTATTGTTGTCACCCTTATATTTCTATGAAAGTAGGCCAATTTTTATCAGAATTTGTTTTAATGAAGTTCCAAAATGTGTCAAAGAAGCTAGTATTGCAAACATGTTGGTCGATTTTTATCAGAATTTGTTTGCTTCTTCTACCTTGGACCAGATTGATGCTGCATTGGAGGCCACCCGTGTGGTTGTGACAATGGAGATGAATTTGGAACTTTATGCAACTTTTTTGAGGGTTGAATTGGATGCAGCTTTGCAACAAATGGAACTGTTAAAATCACTAGAACCGGATGGAATGCCTCCCTTGTTTTTTCCACAATTTTGGTCAACCACGGGTGATGAAGTGTCAGATGCAATTCTTACTTGTCTCAACAGAAGTTCAGTTATCCCATCCATTAACCGAACTTTTATCACTCTCATTCCTAAGGTAAAAACCTCAGTAAGAGTTTCAAAATATCGCCCAATTGCACTATAATATTCTCTATAAGCTTATTTCTAAAGTTTTAGTAAATCGGCTTAAGAAATCTTACCATGTGTAATTTCTTAATCTCAAAGTGCATTTTAGTCTAACAAAGCTATTTTAGATAATATATTAGTAGCTTCTAAGACCCTACATCATATAAAGACTCAAAAATCAAAGAAGGTGGGTTTTATGGCCATAAAGCTAGATATGAGTAAAGCATATGACCGAGTTGAGTGGAAGTACTTGGTGAAAACTATGGAGAAATTGTGCTTTTGTGAAAAATGGGTCTCTCTCATCATTGAGTGTATTAGCATAGTATCTTATTCAATTTTGGTGAACGGAGAACCTAAGGGAGATATTTGGCTATCATGAGGAATTAGATAAGGGGAACCATTGTGTCCTTATCCTTTCTTGTTATGTTTGGAACGTTTGAATAGAATGTTGCAAAAGGCGGTTGCTGATGATCATATAAGGGTTTTTTCTCTATGTAAAAGCGGTCCAAGAATCTCCCATTTATTCTTTACAGATGATAGCTTGCTGTTTGTTGAGCTACTATGTCAGATTTACAAGTGATACAGAGTATCTTAACTTTGTATGAGCAAGCTTCTGGCAAAAGCTTAATCAGGAGAAGACCACCATCTTTTTCAACAAGGTAGTGAATGAAAAAACAAAAGACTCAATCTCAAATTTTTTGGGAGTGCCTGAAGCGAAAGAATATGAGAAATACTTTGGCCTTCCGGTTGTGATAGGGAGGAATAAAAAAGCGAGTCTCAATTATATAAAAGAAATAGTTTGGAGTAAACTCCAAGGATGGAAGGAAAATCTACTATCTCAAGCAGGTTGAGAGGTTTTACTTAAAACTATGGTACAAGCGATTCCTACATTCACCATGAGTTGTTTCAAGCTACCATTGGATCTATGTGATGAGATTGGGTCACTGATTAGAAAATTTTGGTGGGAACAAAAGGGTGAGCAACAAAAAATTCGTTGGAAAAAATGGGAGGTCCTATGTAAGCCAAAATCAGAGGGAGGGATGGGGTTCAAAGATTTGGTGAAGTTCGATGAAGCAATGCTGGTGAGACAGGTTTGGAGATAAATGAATGATCATAGCTCTCTTTTCTATCGAGTCTTTAAAGCTGAATATTTTCCAAGGGGGTCGATTTTTGAAGCCTCAGCATCCACGAGATCTTATGCTTGGCAGAGCGTATTGAAAGCCAGGAATGTGATTTCGGCTGGAATGAGGTGGAGATTAGGGATGGAAAGAGTATAAAAATTTACAATGAAAATTGGCAGCCAGGTAATGAGTCTACTAAGGTTATATATCACCATGTGTGCCTGCTTTAGAAGGTGCTGTGTCAATTTTCTAATAAATTTTGATGCTGGAATGTAGGACTACAATCTGATTGACCAGCACTTCCTTTGGTTTGAAGCCCAACGTATAAAAGTTATTCCGCTCTGTGTGTCGAAACAGGTGGATAGTATTATCTGGCCTCGGTGTAAGAATGGCAAATATTCGGTTAAAACTGGGTATCAGCAGCTGTGTGAGGATGAAGGTAGGGGTGACGAGTTCAAAAGTTTCAAATCAAAAGAAATTTTGGAATCGCATTTGGAAGCTGAGTTCCAAATAAAATTAAAACTTTTCTTTGGCAAGCTTGCTCTGAAGCTCTACCTACTAAGGAGAAAGTGAAGAAAAGAAAAAATCTGGAGGATACTAGGTGCAATGCTTGTCTCACGGTTCAAGAGTCTACATTCCACGCCATTTGGGGCTGTGAGAAACTTCACCAAAAATGGAATCCGTTCTTCAGCTGGATTCAAAAAGATTTTCCAGGTTTACAGGATTTTCAGGAGCTAATTCATTTGGTTGGCCAGCAATCTCGAAGACTGGAATTGTTTGCTATTGACAATTGTGGCGTGGTTCATTTGGTTTCGTAGAAACAGAGTGAGAGACTTAATGAATGTGCTTTGCCCCTAACAGAATCTTTGAAGCAACATGTAGCTACCTATCGGAATTCCAGCAGAAGTTTCCAATGCACACAACTAAGCCACTACTGGGGTAATTAAATGGAGACCTCTATCGAGTAATACATATAAAACAAATTTTGATGAGGCTGTGTTTGAAGACTCAGATGAAGCAGGAATAGGGTTGTAGTTCGCAATGCCAATGGGGAAGTTTTAGCGGCCTAATTTTAGATAATCTTTAATCCTTTTTCAATGGATGTTCTTGAGGTTTTAGCTGCAAGAAGGGAAGCTCAGTTTTTAGTGGAATTTGGCATTCAACAATCTGTCTTTGAAATGGATTCTGAAATGGTATGTAACGCTCTGAAATCGGCTGATTTTGATCATTCCTCAATTGGTCAGTTTGTAAAAGACATTTTGTCTATTGCAAATTCTCTTAGAACTTTTTCTCTCTCATACTAGATGACAGGGCAACTATGTAGCTCATGCCAGCCAGGAAAGCAAGAGTTTCTTTTCCTTTGTTAGTCTGGATGGACCATGTTTCGCCAAACATTTCTATGTTTTTGTTCCTAATTCTTCAGCTTCTTAACAATATTACAGTCTTTTTCCTTACAAAAAAAGAACTGATCTATTTGAATCATTTAAAGCTTTTTATGGAGCATCTTATATTCTCATGGAACCTGAACATGTAAGCACTACCCTTCTAATAAGCTTGTCGGATTATTGGATGCATTAAAAAAAATGACTTTTTTTTTTTGATGAAAAAAAAATTGATAGGATATGCTTTGAACATGCATTATATTGTTACATTTAGTAATAGAGTTTTTACTTAGAGCAGATTATTTTATTATTTGTTTGGATGAATGTAGTTTAAGAGAATGATTTAGATATCAATTTGCGTTTAAAATTATTTAAATAGAGTATGAAATGACAAATTACTTCTCCAATCATAATTTGTAACAATTTATATTCGGTCATTTATAATAATAATAAAAATTGGGATAAGGCAAAAAAAATTTAATAACAAAAAAACTCAAATCATAACGTGTAAAATATTTCTTTTAATAATAAGCGTGTAAAATCTATTTTTTTTAACTCAAACCATAACGCGTAAAATCTTTCTTTTAATAATAAACATTACAATTTACAAAAGAACAACAATATCCAAGAAATATATGAATTCTCTCATACTTTAAGTGTTTGGGAAAAGGCAAAAAGTTTTTAGCTTTTTGTCTTCTTACTTTCAACTTTCTTTTAAAAAAAAAAGTTAATTTTTTGTTTTTTATTATACTTAAATTTAAAAGTTATCAAAAATTATATCTTTTAATAAACACGATGCAATAAGCTAGTGAAGTTAGTCACAGGTGCCCTAATTTGATTTTTTTTTTTTTTCTCTCCTACAGAAAAATTACTATGTTACTAAATAAGTAAATAAAAACCTAATTTACAAAAGCCAGTCCAAATAAAAAGTATCTTGACAAATACCACTTTCAAAAGTTTAGAATTCCCCTAGTACTTCCCCCTACCCCTGGCGTAGGCAGAACCCCTTATACCACTTTCGAAAGTTTAGAATTCCCATCTTTGCGAAAACAGATGGCTGAGAATTCTTAGGGTCTTATAAATTAAGGTTCAAGAGCCCCTCACATTTAGAACCATTAAATTAAAGAATGCGAAAATACACTTTTAGTCTTTACATTTTAGGTATATTCTCATTTTAGTTCCCAAATTGATTTTGCACCTATTTTAATTCCTTAAAATCAGAAAATCGTTTTTATTTTAATCTCTGCTGTCAACCCACTAACAAAAAAAAAAAAAAAATCCTACATGGCAAATGAAATGCATAGGTGGAATATTAGTGCTGACATGGCTAATATTATTAAAAAAAATTATTTGGCTTTTAGAAAATGACACATCAGCATTATAATTAATAAAAAAAATTTCAATTTAAACCGAAAAAATTCAAAAAAAAAAACTTTTTTAATTTTAAAGATTGAGAAAAAAAATTTATAGAATTTTTTCAATTTTTTCTTGAACTTTCTTAAGAAACAAACACTAAATTAACACTCCTTCTCACTCTATGTTGGTGTTTGTGTTTGTGTTTGTATAATTGTATCTATTTCATTTTTCTTCTTTCTTCTAAGATAAACCAAAAAAACAAAAATAAATTAATAAATAAATCATATAACTCTCTCTTAGTCTTTGTGTTTGTTGTCTGTTTCTTTTTCTTCTTTCTTCTTTCTTCTTTCTTCTTTCTTTTTCTTCTTTGTGTTTGTGTTTGTATCTTTCTTTATCTTCTTTCTTTAAAGGCCACAAAATCGATTACCAGAATTAGGAGGCAAAGGTTGCTCAACAAGTTCCCAATTCTGATAATCCAATTGCTTGGGGCGAAATGGCGAGGTGGACGAACCGACTAGTTTGGATCAAATAGCCGAAACCGTTGGGTTTGATTATTGTAAGGATTGGGAGGTGGAGGACGAGGGTGAGGGTAAAGCTCACAAGCTCGGCCTTTCTTCTCCACCAAGCGCCGCCAATCTGACCGTAATTCTCTCTAATCTCAAAATCTCATTTCTACTCAAAACCCTACACTTGATTTAATCATGCATCGTGGTAGTGGCTTCTCTCTCGACCAACGGCGAGCAAATTAAGGGGCCGATCTTCAAGGTTTTGATTATGGAGGCCAAGGAGTCTTAGATGCAGAAAAAAAATAAATAAATAAAAAATTAAAAAAAAAAACTCTCTTTGGTCAGTTAGGTCTGTTGATGATTTTGGCTTGCGTTCTTGTTTAATGAATTTGGGCGATTGGGTTGTGTTGCTGAAGCTAGGCAATTGTTATAAATTTTGGTTGATTTGGGTTGATGAAGCTAGGCAATTGTTATAAATTTTGGTTGATTTGGGTTGCATTGATGAAACTGGGTGATTGTGATGAATTTGGGTTTGATGATTGAATTGGGATCATTGTTCTTCATTCTCCCTGTTAGTATTTTTTTTTTTTTTTTTTCGTTTGTGTTCTTGTGCTCTGGGATGTTTGAAGAAAATGAAGAACAAGATGTAATAATTAAATCAGATTTAAGGTTTTTTTAAAATTTAATTTATTTTTTGTTTAAATTTTCTAAGGTGGCTTTTTAAAAAATATTAAAATGCTAATGTTTCATTTTAAAAATGTCCACTAAAGTATTTTATTATTATTTTATTAATCACGTTAGCATTTACTGCCATGCCATGTAGAATTTTTCTGTAAGAGAGTTGACAACAGAGATCAAAACAAAAATGATTTTCTAATTTCAAGGATTAAAGAAGGCGCAAAATCAATTTAGGGCCAAAATAAGAATAGGTCTAAGCTGTAGAGACCAAAAGTGTATTTTCGCCGTTAAAGAAATCATGCATCAGAGCATATAAAATCAGTTGCGTTCATGCGTCTTCCCCACATTTGGAGCCTATCTGTGAGAGGTCAAACAGTCGATCCAAGTGAATTTGGTTTCCAGCTCTAGTCCTGATTCAGTGACCATCAATTGTTGAAGGTCCCCCCAGGAAATCTATAGCATTCACTGAAGCACTATAGTCACAATGTGATAAATCATTAAAGATAATTTACTTTCAATCCAAAAAAGAAAAAGTCAAAAGGTTATGTATAATATGTCAGACAACTGTGTTTAAAAAACACAGATGGGAGATACATTCTAAACTTCCCATGGAAAATGCTGTCAGCTTCAAGTAAACCACGTGTGGCTGGCAACCCTCATATTATAAGATACATTCTAAACTCCCCATGGAAAATAATACCAGCATCAAGGAAAACATGATAGCTCCGGCAACCATCTTCTCAGAAACACAATTCAAACACACCCTAGAACTTGAAATCCTTCTTCTTCGACTTACCCTCCTTTTCTTGCATCTTCCGCTTCCTTTTCTTCTCATTCTGCACAAATAACATCTCAAAATTAAACATTAACAGAATAAAAATAAAAATCATAAACATCTCATCCTGGTAAGTACATCTTTACCCAACCCACCCCTCCCCTCCCCTCCTCCCCCCGAGTGGGGGTGGCACCACAGCCCGATAAGGCACCTTTTTGTCAAAATTTCCCTTGAGAAGCCCCGATTTTCAAATTAAATTAGTGAAGACATAATAGGCTCACCTCTGCAACCATGTCACTGAAATCCTCCCGCTGACTCCGCTGCTTCTCTTCCTCTCTTGCTTCCTCATACCTATGAAATGAAACGAAATTGGGAACTCATTATGCCTTAGAGAACAATGACACTAACAATAACATAGAGGAAAATGTTACTTACTTAGCCGGCAAAACATTCTCCATGGCTTCCAACTCTTCTGGTTGTAGAGTTACATCCACCTTATCCGATTTCTGACCTCTAAGCAGATCAACCTGAAAGAATATGACCATATCAGGCATCAGCAAATTACACTCCTACATAGTAATAAATTGAGACCTAATTGTTGGAAAGTGAACCAATTACCAGAGTTCTAGTGCAATTACCAAATACTCTACATCAAGTTTACACATCTATCACTGAAACCTTCATAGTAGGTTGCTCTGTAAGTAACTAGAGGCCAGGATTCTTGTAATAAAAGTAAAAAATTCAGAATTCAACTATTTCATATAGCCCTTTGTTTTTTAACATTAATTACCATTCTCTAGGTCACGTAGAGTCATAGTACAAAGCCCATTCCTTCAACGATAAGCTTTTCTAAAAGCCTTCTATATGCAGGGTCTCCATAGGTTACACCTATAAGAACCTGCATGTATACTTTGCTTGTGCTACTTATAATCATTATTGGTTTAAGCAGATTTTCTCTCATTGTTCTTTTCACTTGACCAGACTCATAAACTTAAAGAATGAGTTATCATTCTATGCGCTTTTCTTTATAAGAATTTTCATCATTCTATGCTGCTAAAGCTTAAATCAAGCACACCAGCTTCTTCAAGGGGGGAAAACAAAATGATTAGTTTGGAAAAGTAACCATTTGTCTGCTAAAGCTTAAATCAAGCACACCAGCTTCTTCAAGGGGGGAAAAACCAAATGATTAGTTTGGAAAAGTAACCATTTGTGTTACCAATATCAACAACTTGCTTGCAAAAGACACATTCTTACCCTTTTGGCAGTTGCCTTGTCTTGGGTGCCAGAGTTAACAACATATCTGTAGGCACAAAGGTAGATCAAAACAAATTTAGAGACATAAAATCAAAAAGATTAATAAAAAAATACAACCAAAAAGAGAATAATATAAAACAAGAAGATTGCATACGTGTGTGTTGTTCCAAGCAAAGTACCAGGGGCAATTTTCTCTTCTTTTTCTTCAAGTACCTTCATAAAACACAAAAATGAGATAAAGTTCAGATAATGTCATCCATTGGAGCATTAAATACAAGGAAAAAGTATATATAAGAACCAGAATATTGAATCACAAATACTAACTTGGTAAAGTGGCCGCTCAGTGTCCTTTCTCTGCTGCTTTCGAAGGTCAATAACATCAGGTGTCTCAACACCAGTAGGAGTGCTGGTAAAGAAGAAAGGAATTAAAACATGGAAAATGCAAAGTACAATACATGAGTCCAAGAATGATCTATGTTACAAATTTTCTTCAAAAATGTGTAGAGCCCTAGCCAGAAAGAGCTGAGGAACCCAACCATAAAACCTTCGAGAACACACTCCTAATGTGAGAAAATGCATGTCATGAACAGGAATCAAGAACACTGGTAATGAAAGAAATAAAATACCTTGAGAGACTATCTACAGATTGAATGCCAGCCTCTAAGTCCTCTTCCTCAATCAGTTCTTCCTCTTCCTCTTCCTCTTCTTCCTCTTCCTCTTCCTCCAAATCACCCCAATGCTTTGTCTTATCAACTGGTTCTTCCTAAATGATAAAGATAGCGCATAATTAAAGCAATCATAATATTCTATAATCTAAGGGTAAACCACTCTCACATCTGACCAGCCAATAATTTAAATTGGAAGCAAAAATTTGATTAGACTTCAAATTTGATGCAGCCAACTTTGACAGCTTCAGATATAAAAACTAAAAACACAACTGAAATTTTAATCACAATAAGAATAACTTATTTTTTTCTTGATAGGTTACAATAAGAATAACTTATATGTGAGAGTACCTCATAATTGGGCTGTTCTTGTTGCTGAACGCCAAATACATCTCCATACAAAGGACGTCCAAACTATATTCACAAACAGGGAGAAGTGAAATTGTTAAAACACTGACTACACTTGTAAAAAAACCAACATACATAGAGAACAAAAGGAAACAAGAGGAAGATATCAAGGTTAGGAAACTCACTTCATCAACAGGAGGCTTGCCCCAGCCACCAGGATGGTAACCAAAACTAGCTCCAAGAGGGATAGGAGCATTCAGCCCAGGAATTTTCAGATGTGGGTATGATGGTGGAGGACCATATCTCTGGAAGAAAATCAACCGTTAAACAAAATATAAAAAAAGTAACACACACACACACACTACCAAGCGCAAGATATTCGGTATTATGACCTGCATATTGATGAGCCATGGGGGAGGAGCACCCTCTGGCATTCCAAGGGCTTCTTTTAGTTCTTGCGACAGCATGCCTGGCTTCATTTCCCTTAACTTCACCTGAATACCACAAAACACGCACACATACAAACAATGTGAATAACAGCTAATATTATTAAATACCAAAAATTACACTTTTTTTTTGTTTTGTCAATATTAATATAAGCTACAATTGTTACCTATCAAAAAAATACAAGCTACAATTGTTAATTCTAGAAACTCCAAAAATACAATTGGGAAAATAGAAAGAAAACATCAAAACACTTGTATATCAATTTACTGTTTGTGTATGTGCGTATGTGTGTGTGTGTGTGTGTGTGTGTGTGTGTGTGTGAGAGAGAGAGAGTGAGAGAGAGAGAGAGAGATCAATATAAGAAATAAACCTCAAACTCTTTGCCTTCATGGTACAAATCTCCAAGAGTTGTAAGCTTTGGTTTTGTTTGGTATTTAAAGAATGCATCATGGAGAACCTAACAAACAGAAATCACACTCATTGATCAGACAGACAATAATCATTCTGAACATAAAATGCAGCAGGACATGCAGACAAAAGAATCACAAAATAGTTGGGTAGGGTAAATTACAATAAATAGATAAATAAATATTAAATTTAAAAAATATACAACAAAAAAAAAAGTGAGACAAACCTGATAGTCAATATCCATTTTTCCCATCTTTGGCTGCATCCGCTCTCGTTGCTTCTGCTTCAACTTCTTACTGTCCTCTTTTTCAATGTAAGCCTGTATGAGACAACACAGGAACAGTGCAACGGGTCATTAGCAGCATTACCAAGATGCACATTTTGGTAGATGGATCAACATAAAACTCAGACCAGAGAAAAAGAAGAAAAAAACCAACTAGATTTTAGATCTTACAAATTGGTGTTAAATGTATAGGCCTAATGAGGAGAAAATGGATAATTTATTTCTAAATACTGATATCGCTCAGGAAATGTGGCATCTTATGTTTCACTTGTTTGGGGCTAGGTGGGTCACACCAAAAACAGTGGTTGAGTTACTGGCATGTTGGAAGGGACACTTTGGCAAACAGCATAATATTCAAATTTGGAAAGCCCTTCCTTCATGTTGGAGTGAACAGCACACAGTTTTGAGAGGAGTGATTTTTCTATGTAAAACTTCTATTCTTAAAAGCACTCTATGATTTGAAAACAGCCATCTCTTCCACAAATTTCATGAAGTCCTTTGATATTTTGAGTTTTAGATTTTAATTGTTTGGGTATTTCTCTTGAATACATCCCATGTACAAGGGCCATGCTCTTTTGTGCATTTTTAATGTATTTATTACTTATCCAAGAAAAAAAAAAGAAAAAAACTTAAAAGATATAGCTGAGACTCAAAACACCAGGAGAAGTTTCAAGATTTAACAATAGAAACACAGCTACAAGGACCATGGAGATGGGGAAAAAAAGTAACTGGAAAAAAAATAAATAATAAATAAAAAGCCAAAAACATCCAACAATGAAAATTTGTTGACAAGATAAAGGTAGCCATACAGCTACACAAAGATGATTTTATTATCCCTCATCTCAGAAAATCATGAAGATAAAAATATTATTAAAAAAAAATGAACTGCAAAGATTGCATGAAATTGTACTTACCTGTCTGATTTTCTCAATTCCTGTTGCCGCAATAAAATCAGGAAGTTGAAATGGCTGTTTCTCAATACCACGCTTTCCCTGCAAAAAAGAATACCCAATGGCAGATGAGACACAAGTAATTGCACTAGCAAAATAGAATGATAATTCTGCAGTAGTAAAAAAATTTCAAATTTAAGAGGAATTCAGCCCGAGCATTAGGCACAATGGAAAGTCATCTGTAAATTCAAAGCAGATTAATTAGCAACTCAAATGTAAACAAATCCCCAATATATATCATGCAAAAGTACTCTGTTATAAAACTAAAAAAATTAAATTTCCCCCATATATGGCATCATACAAATATCTACGCCCCCCGCACCCACACTAGCAAATACATAAATAAAGAAATCATTTAAGGGTGCCCATTGCCAAACACCTACAAGTCCAGGCTCCATGATTGTCACAGCAGCTCCCCTGCAAGAACCACATATATACATATAAGAGAAACCTTATCGACTTGATCTTCCTACACCCTATTCTCTAAATCCCACAGGTTCACTATTTCCACAAGTCATGCATGCACATTTTAATTTTTAACCCATTAGTCTTCAATTCTAGTGATGCTTACTAACCTGCAAAAATTTACGTTTCTGACACCAATGCCTTGGGACAGGAACAGTGTTCCTGTATGATTTCAAAAACACCAACAACTTCGGGTCTGCAGAGGTTGCATCCCACACCTGGAAATGAATAAAATATATATAAGCACAGAACAATAACGAGAAGAATAATAAGAAGAAACAACAAAGCATAAGCAAATATCCCTACCTCAACAACATCAGGCCTTGAGCAAATTTGCTTCAGTTCAGCAATCTTCATCCGCCGTTGTAGCTGAAAGATGAAAACAGATACCCTTTAGTCTTTTATGACAAACTGTTGCAATCATAACGACTATATGAAACTATACATAATATTGATTGATATATTTATTAACAAGTCATATATACCTTCTTCTTCTTGTTTGACACGCCTTTCTCTTTTTGTGGGTTATCCTGTTCTTCCTCTTCTGAGTCTGAGTCAGCCTTCTTGGTTGAGGCTGCATTTTCGGCAGACTCATCCTTATTATCATTATCCTGAATGGGTAGAATAATAAATGCATCATGTCAGGCTCATACTTCTCCCAGCGGAAAAATAGAATAACTTTAAAGTCAATATTACATAAAAAGAAGGGACGGGGGAGGATTCCTTTAACCTGAGTAGCAATAGTTTCACGGAAACTGAATTTGCTAAAAATCTTTCTAAATTCTTCATCCATTCCATCATCAAGCTCAGCAGGCTCTGGGACATACTCCACTTCAACTTGCGGAAATGTCTACAAATTTCCAACATATAAGAATAAGAGAAATAAACATGTTCAGAACCATGTAAAAGAACTTCCTGATTTATAATTCATTGGACAACATGAATATGGGTATTATATTTTTAAGATCTTAATACTCTTTTTTCAAGCTAATGCAAAACCAGCTTAAATTGAAAACGAAATTCATCTTATCTTATTCAGTTTTTCTTCTCTGGTAATGTGAAAACTAAACAGAAATAAACTCTCAATTAAATTCCATCAGAGAGACTAGGGAGAGAGATTACTTCAAGTTCTATTCAGATTTCAAATATCCATATAGAAAGTTTTACTTTGCACCTTATTGAGTTCAAGCTTATATTCCTTTTTCTTCGAGTTCAAGAACAATTACTTCATCTCTCAATTTCAAAGATATTCGTGAAATATATTCTTCAATTTAAATAAATCTCATCAAGTGGTAGTTTGCTATAATCTTTCTCTCGTTTTCCTTCGGTTTCTAAACAAACAAACAAACAAAGCAGGAAAAAAATCACAAAGAAAAACTCCATGCTCCACTCAATTCAACAAACATACAAATAAAATCAATACACAAAACGTTAAGCATTTTTGCTATCACAGATTCCAATATCCCATACAAAAGAAAAGAAGAGATAACCTGTTGAGGATCGTTGGAATCAGCGTCGCTGGAGGGGGCTTGGGAGGCCATGGAGTTCTTCTTCTGCTTACGGCGGCGACGACGTCGTTCGGTATCGCAGGACTTCTTGGTGGGGTTGGGGTTAGGGTTGGGGTTAGAGGACAGATCTCCATTGGCAACGTTGCCGTTGGAGAGTAGTAGAGTTTCCGCAGCCATAATTATAACTTCCTTCCTCTCCTCGCTTCACTTCACTTCACTTCACTTCAGAGAAACGTAGAATAGAGATGAATTTAGGTTTGGGTTTCGTTTTGGGTAACGATGCGAATTCGTTCGTATGGAAAGGACTGTGACTTCTCTCCTGTCATTCATAACAATAATAATAATAATAATAATAACTAGTTTCGTTACACTCGCTCCTCACGTGTGACGAGCCTTATTTTGAATTTAATATAATTTTTTAATTTAAATTTATCTATTGTTAACAAGGTTATATAGAAAATAATTTTTATAAAACTAAAATTTAGAATTTGAAATAAAGTAAATTCTGGGGTTGGTGTCTGCTAATTTTTAGAAAAAAATTTTTGTATAAAACCTATGTGACATATGTTTAGATAGAAAGTATGCTAATTTTTAGAAAAAAAAATTTTCTAGTAGTTTTTTTTTAATTTATGTTGAATTACAATTTTAACCATAGTTTTTATTTTTTAAGAATAAGGATTATCTAATTAGATTATGGGTATTTTTGGCATTTTTTAAAATTATAACTAACTTTTTAAATCCTATTAATATATAGAGATAATAATAATTGGTGGTGAACTAAAAATGGAGCAACTGCAATTCATCCATGGTAGTCGTCCAAGGTTAAAAGGCAAGAATGACTATACCCTGCGAGACGGTCATCCATAAACAAGTAAATCGTCCAAAATGGTCGTCCATTAACAAGTGGGTCGTCCATAAAGAAGGCACATGGACGATCCCCCAACACTTGGGAAAATTCTAGGAAAGTTTATCCACACGAACTAGTAAATTGTACCATGTATTATTATTCCAAGTTATGAGTAAGACATTAGTTCATCATTATATCCTCCAACTGAGTACTTAACTTCCAATGACAATTATAAAAGATAAAAATGAAATATAACTCTCATAGCGGTTATGGAAGTTATCTTTGAACCCTCTGACCTCCTCAAATACAGGGGAAGTTACAAATCAAATAACCGTTTTGAGAGCACACTATATAAACACCCATTCAGACCAAACTAGCCTCATCACACGCGCTTCGCATGTGCGATGAGGCTTTTTATTTTTATTTTTTTAATGTCATAATTTTTTATTCATTCCAATTTGAGGTTTACACATTTTCTTATTAATATTATGCATTTAGAACTACTAATATAACCAGAAGTGTCATGAATCTTAGTGGTCCTATTTTGTAGCAAAAAAAAAAAACATGTGTATTTATTTTGTAGAAAAAAAAAACTGTATTTTTTTATTTTATTTATATAATTTTTATTTTGAAAATCTAATTTATAAGTGAATAAATAAATTTAAAAATTAATAGGAGAGTGGTCCTATTTTTTATGCAATGTTTTAGTGGGAGTTAGAGTTGCACTTTTACCAAATTGTCATTTAGTTTTGTCTCTACTTAAACATAGGGGTGTAGGACATTTTTGAACTAAAAAATGAGGAATCTAAACAAGGGAATCCCCTAAAATAATAGTATAGATAAAGGTAAGTTCAAAACAACTCTTGAAAAGTTGAAATTCTAGAATAAAAGAAAGAAACTAACTTTGGCATCGGAGGATTCTTGGCCGATCTACCCTGGTCACCGTTGATCGTGTTTCCTTTTTCAAGCCTTCCAATCAATCGCTAGCCCTTTGAAGCCCGAAGCATCTAGCCTACTAATTTTCCTTGCATCATCATTAATAATTAGCCTCTAAGCACGCGCTTAGGCTCATGCTTAGCGACTCTTCTATTTTTTGGGTAAGGGTTAATTTCGAGCATTTATTATAATTTATGATTACTACATTTTCCAATCACAAAAAATAAACCTAGGGGTGTGATGAGTATTATGCGTTTGCAAGTGAAATAATTTTTTCATCATGCGCGTGCTTAGAGGCTGGTATATATATAAAACTGTTTTTTTTTTCCTCCCATAAACGTACTCTTTTTTTTTCTAATTGCCAAAATGAAATTTTCTGCAACTTTTTATCACTAAACGGTTTAACAAATTTCAAAAGTTTGACACATCTTTTTTCCTAAAAATTCACATACATTATCTCTATTTAGATATATTCCACACACTTTTTACATATCTTATACATATCCTAAATTAAATA